>NW_027636173.1:0-19659 GCF_903797595.1 Erithacus rubecula
GCTGTCTGTTTTCGTTCAGTTGTGCCTTCTGAAAATGAGACTGTTCTTTTCATTGTGCTGTGCTAAACACTTCTCACTTCTCCCAATGCCAGGAAACAGATGAAGCTTGAAGAAACTTGGAGGAATTTGTACGTGTGAAAAGCTGTTCTCTCTTCTCCAGAGCAAGGTGTTTGATGTTAGTTAACAATAAAGGTTCTGAGTTTTCTCCTACTCCTCTTGCTCAAAGTCACTGTATGATTTCCAAAGAACCTGCAACAGTGAAGCCTCTCCTCATGTTCATTCTGATCACATGGAGATACTGGGAGGGAAAGGGAACAGATGGAGGTGAAATTTCCTTGAGAAAAGGTTGGGAGATCAAGGTGTTCACTGGCAGCATGGGCAGGCATTAAGGCTGAGCAAGTGTTGCTCAATCCCCCTCCCTGTTCTGTCCTGCTTTTTATCTCACTCCCTCCCTGCCTGCATCTTTATTTCTCCTTTTTTCCTCTCCTTTTCCCTCTGTCCTGCACCATGACTGTGGTTTTTTGTCCCTGTCACTGTCCCTTTGCCTGTACCTGTGTGCACCTGCTGGCCAGTTGCTCCTCCCTGACTGTCCCCTCTCTTTGTGAGCCTCTGTCCCGCTTGCTGTGCCTCTCTGTCTCCGTCCCTGTGCTGCTTCTTGGCTGTGTTTGCCCGCCCCCCCACGTGCTGTGGTCGTTTCCTCTGTGGGTTTTTGTTTCTCTCTTTGTCTCTGTATCCCTCGGTCCTTGCTGTGTGTTTGGCACTGTGTCTCTTCCTGCATCCTTCTCCGTGCCTCACTCATGTTCCTGTTTTATTCTCTGTGGCTTTGTGGACCTCCGCATGCCCATGGGTATGTCCCATTTGCTATCCCTGTTTTTAATCCCTCTCTGTGTGCGGCCCATTCACCATCCCAGGTTTTTTTGTTTTGTTTTGTTTTTGATTTTTTTTTTTCATTTCATCCTGCACCTTGATCTTCATTATCTTGTTGTGTCCTCTCTGCTGGCACTCCCTCTTTGTGCCTCTCGTCACCTGCATCTGCGGGGCTGAGGAGGAACTTCAGCTCTTCTGGGGACTGTCCCCCCCTTCACCATGTCAGCACAGTCCCTTTTTGGGGGGTTGGACTGTGGGAAGGGTTCGAATAAAGCCCTGTGCTCCTGCCCTGGGCAGCTGGAGTTGTTCTGTGCCTTTTTTGGTGGTGAGGAAAAAAGGCTGAGGGGGGGACAGGGTGGAGACTCGGGGGCTCTGATGTCATTTGGGGCACCCCAAGGTCCTGGGAGAGGGAGCCATGCTGGGCAAAGGAGCATCTGAGTGTGGAATGGGGGGGTCATGCGGGGTACCCTCCCCCAGAGGGACCCAAGGTGCAGGACACTCCCAGGGAGGGCTGGGTGGAGAAGACAGGAAAAATATAAATATAAAAAATACCTAACTAAAGCTTAAATAAATGTTTTATTTGTTTTATTTGGTTAGAGGCAGGATTTTTAATAAATAATATAAATATAATTAATATAAACAAAAAAAATACAAATACGCAATATATACAAACATAAAACTAAAAATATATCTATGTGTAAATATACATAAATATAAAATATAAACAAATAGAAGTATATATGTAGGATATAGTATAAATAATATCATATATATTACAGTGTACCATATGCATAATATATAAATTACAGATATAAATATGAGATATATAAATAGAAAAATATATTTAAATATAGTTAAAAATAAAGGAGTTTTTTGTTTTTATTTGGTTAGACAGTGAGCCCAGGTGAGTGCTCAGGCCTGGGCAGCTCTGCCGTGCGCCTGGGGCAGGTGGCAGGATCAGGCAGGGAGGAGGGAATGCCCAGATGCTCATGAGCTGAAGAAGTTGTGCCTGGCCGTGGCTGAGAACGTGCTGTGCCGGTGGCTCCTGGTGCTGGCCCTGCTGCGGGCCAGTTTGGGGCTGGCACCACTGCCAGGCAGCAGCAGGGCCAGGGTTGGGGCAGTGCCCAGCATCTGCCTTGTGCCTGGCTGTTCCTCAGGAACAGAAGGGTTGTGCTTGTGGTTTCAGGTTGTGTGGCCTGTCCTGTTGTGGTGTGGTTTGGGGCTGCACTGGCAGTGCTGCTGGACAGGGCCCTGGCTGTAAGGGGATCAGGACAAGAGCTGGGGCTGGGATTCAGCTGTGCCCCATGATTGTGGGAGCCACGGCTGTGAAGGGAGCTGAGAGAAGGTGCTGCACCAGAGCTGCCCGAGGGTGGCTCCTCCCCACACCATCAGCAACCACCCAGCGTGTGCTGCTGCTGGTTTGGCTTCTGATCATGGACAGGCTGGGGACGATCCTGTCCTGCTGTCCTCCTGCCCCTGCCAGAGGACTTCTGGTTATGCTGGGCCCTTGGTGGCCCATTTCATTTGATATTCAGTGCTGGGCTTAGCTCAGCCGTGTTGGATGAACACGCCCTGTGGCATGTTCAGGCTGGGATGGGGTTTGTGCCGTGCCTGGCTCAGCGACGTTTATAGGGATGTGCGGCGCAGTCCGTGGCTCCCCATACTTGCTCTGGGGCAGGGCGAGGGTGGCTGGTGAAGGTGCTGGGCTGGGCCAGGCCCTGGGTGGGCACAGCCTGCCCTCAGTCCCGGTATTGTTTGGTGGCTGACTCCCAAAATGGCCCTTGCTAGGAAGAGGGGTTGCAGTAATTTGTGCCTCCTCTGCTCTTCTGACTGGAAACTTGAATTTTTTTGGCTGAGTACTGAGCCTTCCTGTTGTCATTTCTCCCTCCCCTCCCTGTCCTTAGTGCACAGCACTGGTCAATCTGTGCCCAAAGCAAGGGGCAGCAGGGAGGGAAGGGGTTGCCCCTGCCTGGGAGGGTGACAGGCATCTCCTGTGGGTTATGTGGGGCTGTGCTGTGCACCCTGGGGATGCTGACTGACCCCCTTGTGTAGAGACAGAGGAGATACTGCTGCACCACATCCCCAGGAGAGCCCCTGCCTCCCTTCCGCTCTCAGGGCTGGGACTGGGAGACGCCTCCACGCAGAGAGTGGCACTCAGCATGGCTTCAGTCCCCAGTGGAAGAGGCTGGGCTCCCTGCTGCTCAGAGCTCCTGGTTAGGGACAGCCACTCCTGCGCCTGGCTCGGAATCCAGGGTGCACTCATTCCAGATCCAGCCACGAGGTGTTCCTGCTGCAGCTCAGGTGAGCTCAGCTCTCCCTCTGGGACACCTGTGCCTGTTACAGCTCCAGCCGATGGAGCCTCTGCATGAGAGCTGTTTCTGGTTCTCACAGCTCCTGCTCCTGGACCCTTGCTCACTTACTGCTTAGGATACCTGAGGTGATTTCTGTTCCTTCTGCTTGTTCCACTTGCAGGTGTTTCCCAGCCCAGCTTGCTGAACCTCCAGCTCTGACTGTGGCATGTTCTTCATTCCAGCTCTGGCTCTGAGATGCTCCACTTGATGGCTGCTCCAGTTCCTTCCAGCTCTGGGTAAATAACTGGTGTCTCTTATGTAGTCTGTGTCTATGTTCTGTTGCTTGTGTCCATCTGTGTTATCTTCGTCACATCTGGATGCTTTATCAGCATCCTTCCAAGCCATGGTAGCCAGACTATATTCGCGACAGGTCCAGACAGGGTTCACACTGCTGCTCACTGAGTTTGGGGAATTTTGGGGTGTTTAGGGGGGTTTTAAAATAATTTTTGGAGTTGTTTAGACTTCAGTGGGGGACTTTTGGGGTTACTTTTGGGGTGGGGGAGTTTAGGGGTTTTTAAAAGGATTTTTGGAGGAATTTTGGAATTTTCTTTTATTTTAAGTTTTTTTTAGGGAATTTTAAAGGGTTTTTGGGGATTTTTTAGGGGTTTTTTTAAAGGGACTTTAAAGAGGTTTTGGGGAGATTTTTAAAGGGTTTTATTGGGGGAATTTTGGGATTATTTTGGGGGGTTGGGGGTTTATAAAAAATTATTTGGAGGAATTTAGGGATTTTTTTGGATTTTAAAGTGGTATTTTAGAGAATTTTAAAGGGTTTTTGGGTCATTTTTAGGGGTTTTTTTAGGGGATTTTAAACAGGGGCTTTTTTGGGTTTTGGGGGGATTTTGAAGGGTTTTTTTAGGGGATTTTAAAGAGGCATTTTGGGTTTTAAAGGAGCTTCAAGGGATCTTAAAGGGGAATTTTTGGGCTTTTTGGAATGTTCTTTTAGGTTTTCTTGGGGGGCTTGAAGGTGGTCTTAAGGTATTTGTTAGCGGTTTTTAAAAAGTTTTTTGGGGTTTTTTTTTTTGGATTTTGAGCGTTTTGGGAGGATTGGGGGAGGTTTTTGTGGATTTTTGGGGGTTTGTGATTTTTGGGGGGAATTTCTGTGTGGTTTGGGATTTTTGTAATGGGAAATTTGAAAGTTTTTTGGGTTTTTTGGGCAGGTTTGTGTGGTTTCAATTTTTTTTCTTGTTTTTGGCCTTTTTTTTGGTTTGTTTTGAGGGGGTTTTGGGTTTTTTTTCAGTTCCTGTTTTATGTTCATCCTACATTCATACCTAGTGAAAAATACAGATGGTGCTGGTTTGTATTTCTGAAACCTTCCATTAGCAGTTTCCATCTTTGTAGCAGCACAAGTGGGAGGCAGGGGGAGTACATGAAGGTTTATAAGCTGGGTGAAATCTCTGTGTGTGCTACGTAGGTACAATAACACAACTTGCAGGAAGGTACAGCTGACAATGAAAACAAGTTTCAGCTCTGCTCATGGGTTTTTTATCCAGATGGATGCTGATTGTTCAGCATTACCTAATGGCCAGCTTCTTTCAGAATTCACAAAGGTATCTGCACAAACTATATTTTAGGATAATATATTTGTATACTTTATTGATGATAACTAATACATTAATAATTCACACATTATACAGTAAACAACAATAAAAATAATATCATTGAAGATATTTAGAAGTAAACAAAATTTTAATTGGGATACATTTGTAACTACTCTCCTTACATGAGAGCTACCTCAGGCTGGATGAGTGTGAGGATATCCAGTTATTCCTTTGGGCTTGGTGCATGGCAGGGGGCAGAGCTCATGGCAAATCTTATTTAAACATTTTTAATATCAAAATATTTTAAAACACAGACTTTGAAGAAATAGAGTACAGAAGTCTGTTGCAAGCCTGGGTACAAGCTGTCCTTATTATTGATGGATGTTTTGTCAAACCACTCTGAGGACAGAGTATGTCCCAAAAGCTTCACTAATCCTTGTATTTGGCTGGTAGGGCAGCATCCTAGCCTAGGTCTCACGGGCTGTGTGGAGATTCCTTCCTGGAGCAGTGTCCCCCCATGAGGATGAGCCAGAGATTGGGACATTGGACCAGGTAAGGATCTTTTTCTCTTTAGTCATTGTTTTTGCTGGCTTTAATGTCACAGCTGCAGTGTTCCTTCAGACTTTGTGCCCTGCAATAGCAGTTCCAGCTCCTGAGCTGGGCAGGGTACAGTTCTGGGGAGGCGCTCATCAGTGTCCATTTAAATCAATCATTTGTTTTATTTCCGTCAGTCTCTCAGGTTTGCTACCCTCGGTCCCACGGGACAGAGCTGTGCAAAGGCTCTGTCCTGTCTGTACAAAATCCTGCGCAGTGGGGCTGAAGGCATCAGGGGCTGTTTTTTGAGCCTTGTTCTTCCCTTGGGTTTTACAGAGGGTGACAGACTCTGCCCTTATGGATCCAATGTTTATTTTGAACATTGATCCTACAGCTGGACAGTTCAGATAACAGGGATTAGAGTCAGTTCTTGGACCCAATACAGATTTTTTTTCCCACAAAAACCAACTGAACTTCCTGAGATAGCACACAGATGATGCACTGGAACTCTGGGATTCATAGTAAGTGTTCCCAGGTGATTTTGGGAGGTTGAACTGAAGTGATCTCATGGCTGAGAGCTGCATCGCCCCTGCTGCTGGCAGAGGAAGCAGAACTGGGACAGGATAGCTCCTCCATTCCTTGGTTCCACAAAATCCTGTGTTTTTCTTCCTGGGGCTGCTGCAGCCATTGATTCTGTGAGTTCCAGATAAAGCTTACTGCTGCACAGAGGTTGGTGTCACACAGGACCTGGTCCTTCATCTGGGACGTTTTACTGAGGATGTTGTTCGAAGGGAAATGGCCCTTAATGCGGAAGGTTCTGCTGTGGCCCATGTACCAAGGGACCTGATACTGTATGTGGAATGTGTTACCAAGGATGCTACAGACCCTGGGCTTTTATGTGGGAAGTTTTACTGAAGAAGTTGTTACAAGGGAAGTGTCTTTCATGTGTGCAGTTTTACTTCCCTGTCAAAAAGCCTTGGGAATGCTCAGGAACACAGTGTGGAATATTTGACCTCTGAAATGGGTCCTGTTTGGTCTAAAATACCCTTTTTTTACCAGTTTGTGTTTTTTCTGCCCTTGGAGGAGTGTGAGGCTGACTAGACAGTTTGGAGTCTGAGCAGCACTCCCAGGGCTGCTGCTTTGGGATGTAATATGGAAGCCAGGAATATTCCTGCTCTGCAAACATGGGAGGGAGTGGAACAGCAAGTGGCAAAACTGGGCTTTGCTCCTTAAATCCCACAATATCTGGGTTTAGGTTCTATGAGTCAGAGGATAGAATGAACCCTGGTGTATATGTGCTTACTTTGCCAAGCCTTGTAAGGTGGTTACTTTGCTATGCCTTGCATGTGCTTACACCCAGAGCTGCCCTGCCCTGGCACATAGTCACGGTTAGGTAGAGCAGCTATAAAACTTTGTTGATCTCTTTTCATGAGATTTTGGGTAGTAAGTGTGTGGTGGTATCTCCTAACTGTCACGTAAACCCTTGTTGACCTCCTCCCATTGTCTCACAGGCCCCGAGGCAGATATCCGTCTCCGCAGCCGCCGATGCTACCGCTTTTCCTGGAATCTACAATTCAATGTCGAAGACCAACAGCCAGAAGATGTGTTCAAGCATCCTCTTCATTGCAGCATTTCAAGTCAGGATTGCAGTCAGCATGTCAGCTGAAGATTGTGTGGCTGTTTATGTCTGTCTGTGAGAATTTGCTTCTGTCTGCTGATGCTTGCATCAGCCTGTGCTTGTGTGTGTGCTGACTAGTTCTAACCTTGTGTGTATGACTTCTACCTTTCAGGTTTTCAAATTAATTTTTACATTTAGAATAAAAAATCCCCAGCCAGGGGTTGTTTTTTTTCCCCCCAGCTGGGTTTTCTTTTTCCTTGGTTCCGGCCGGTCTGCAAAGCAACATTTATCACCAGAGTTCGGGTGCAGACCGACCAGGGCCCGGGGTTTTCATCAGGCAGGAGGATTTTCCCGAGGCTCCAGGGAACCACAAGAGCAATGGTGAGTTGCAGGTAAGCCTAAAGAGTTGCATGTGGCAGATGAGAGTTTTCTGTGTGCCGAATGCCCTTTGGATTTCCTGTATAAATAAAACAAACTGCAGTCAACAGTTCTGAAATAGGAGGATGGATATATTGTGTTAATATGTATTTGGCTTGCAGTCAACGGTATTGTTGTGCATTTGCTGCTGCATTTCCATGTATTGCTCTGTATGTAACTTTGCATTTAACAGCATGTATATGGATTGTATTTGTAATTAAATTTGTATCTGTACTTGCCTTTGTATACATTGCTTGGCTGTGTTTTGATGAAGTGTAAATAAAAAAAATCACTCAATAAAGTTGAATATAATAAAATTAACCCACTCCTTCACCCCCACCAACACCCTCCCCCCCGGCTCCTGTCTTTATTTGATATGATTTATTCATTTTCTTCACTGTCTTTCTTGCTTTGCTTCTCACTTTACTTTTCAGTCTATTTCTGACTTTGCATTTGTATTTTGAACTCTCTGTGTCTCTCTGGTTCTCTAAGTTTCTCACAATATTCTTATTTCCCTCTACCACTCCTTCTCTGTAAGTCTGTTTCTTCTCTGTTTCTCTAACTGTATCTTATTATTTTCCTTTAACCCCTATGTCTTTTGCTTTCTCTCTCTGTGTTTCTTTTTCTAACTCTCTATTTTCCTCTCCGTTTATATTGACTCCCTCTCTCTTTCTCATTCTATTTCCCTGTTTCTCTCTATTTCCCTCTCTTTCGTTCTCTCCCTCTGTTCCTCTAACTCTGTTCTTTCTCACCCCCTCTGTTTCTCTAACTCTCCTTCCCTCTATTTCTTTCTCTCCCTCTCTTTCTCTAACTCTATTTCTTTCTCTCTCCCTCTGTTTCCCTATAACTCTACTTCCTTCTCACTGTATTGGCCCCTATTTCTTGCTCTCTTTCTTTCTCTGTCTCTGTCTCTCTATATTTCCCTTTCTCTCTTTCTCTATCTAACTTTCTTTTCTTTTCTAGCATTAAAAAAACAGCAGTAGAAACTTTCAGACTCCCTGGGAGTAAATTAAAAATACTTTTCAACATTTAAATAAAAAAAAATTACGCCTTGAGAGCCTGAAAATTTCTACTGCTGCACCAGGCATTTAATTTTTTCCATCTTTTTATATATACTATATAGGGACCTTAATCAGCGACCCCACCCCCCCAAGGAAGGAGCCCCCACCCCCAGGAAAAGAGGCCCTGCCCCAAGGGTCAGAGGCCCCACCTCCACTGGAGGAGGCCCTGTCCCCAGGGGTGAAGCCCTGCCCCCCAGAGGAGGCTCTGCCCATGGGGCATGTCACCTCCCTGGTGGGCAGGGCCTCCTTTCCTGGAAGGTGAGGGCTCCTCCCCTGTGGGCATGGCCTCTTGCTTTGTAGGCGTGGTCTCATTTCTTGAGGTGGGGGCCATTCCCTGGTGGGCAGGGCCACCTTCCTTGGGGGCGGAGGCCTCTTACCCAGTGGATGGAATCTCCTCTCCTGGGGGCGTGGCCTCCTCCCCGGTGAGCGTGGCCTCTCCTCCAATGTGAGTACTTAGTATGATAAGAGAACAGGGCAGCCCCAGGTGTGAGCACTTAGGGTGATGAGAGAACAGAGCAGCACCAGGTGTGAGCACTTAGGGTGAGCAGTCCCAGGTGCTCACAGTGACAATGAGGAGGGGGCAGGTCCTGCTGGGGGCTGTTTTAGGGGGAGGGTTTCACTGCTCTCTGGTATGGAACTGCTGGGGGAGAGCAGTTTGTGGTGGGCTCCTGGGGGTACCTCGTGGAACAGAGGTGAGAGCATCTCACAGGATCTGGGGGAGCACTGGCATGTGGAGCACTGCTTCAGTGAGGTGCTGAGGGACAAACTTCTGTGCGAGGAAGCAACTGCTGAACAGGTGAGCCAGTGTGGCTTTGTAGTGGGAACTTGTCTCTTTTCCCTAGCCAGTTTTATCTTGTCCATCCCTCCCTGGTGCCCCCAGAAAAAAAGGACAAAATAAATTTAAATTGAGGGGAGTGACACCTCTTCTGTTATTGTGTGTGTTTAAACTGTGAGAAATAGCCCTCCAGCTGTGATTTTAAGCTGTGATGGAAGAACTGAGCTTCAGGACTCTGCACTTAATTATTTTAATATGTTTGTGTGGGTGCAGGAAATGCCAAATGCCAAAGCAATTATGTGTCTGTGACCTCAGCGCAACATTTTTATGACAAGTGCTCGCTTTGGGGTTTTCATGTCAATTTTTCTGGTCTAAAGGCCTTTCTTGTGCCCCAAAAGCCACAAGGAACCTGCCACAAGCAGGCCTTCATTGCATAACTGGGATTTCAATTTGCTCTTGGATTCTTCTCTCCAATCTAATTTGGAGTTCTTGTGCCAGAGGGGGGCTCTGACCCCCAAGCCACACAGGGTCTGTTGCCTTGCTAAATGGGAATTAAATTAGCCAAGTCTGTCAGGAAAGTAAAACCATCCTAGGATTTGCTTGGCCAAAGATGGACCGTGAATATGTCCGTACTAGCAGTGGGTGTGAGTGCTGATACTTTTGGGTTGTCTGGTGCCTCTGGCCGCTCAGATGTTTTTAGCAGCAATCCATTTTTTAAAAGAACACAAAGAGCATACAGTCTTTAGGAAATACATCCATAAAAGGGACTCTTCTTGTAGCTCTCCTTCCTGCTTTTACCTGGGCTGGAAGGATGGGCATGGCCTGTATTTATCATATAAAAGTGATGTTACTAAATTTGTCCATAGATTCTGATGATTATTATTACACATTTTCTGACAGAAAACATTTTCATTTTGCCTTTCCCATGTTGTTTTCAGATCCTGCCCTGGAGGAACATGTGTGGTCTCAGACAGCGATTCCCTAGGAGGGAGGGGAGCCTTTGTCTCACCTGCACAGCTCAGGTGGATGTGACAGAATTGGTGTGGCCTGACAAGGCATGAACAGCTGTGTTCTGGGGTGCCTCGAAACCTTTCTCTGTCAGGTTTTGGGGGGGTTTCTCTTTGGGATTTCTTGTGATGCAGCACCTGGGGTGTCCCTTTGTGTAAAGTCCAGTGGTAAAGGATTGAATGACTGACAAGCAGGGTCTGGGATGAAAATGGTTCTGTTAAAATCAAGCAAAGAATGCAATAAGAAAAATGAGCATCCTATTAATTTCTGAAATAGTTTGGAATAAAAATGCTGGGAAAAGGGACTTTAGCATTTGAATTGGTGTCACCTGGATAAAACCCCTTAGTAAGCAATGAAAGCAGAAATGTGAAAGCCAGGATTCTTTGACTTCTGCAGGGGAATTAATTTTCTTTTCTTTTACTCCTCTCTTTCAGGACAGGAAAAATCATTACACTGCTCCCATCTTTGCCAAAAGCTGTGGTGTTTGAGCAGCCAAAGCCAAGAGGCTTCAGCACCCGGGGTCTGCACTGGAGGGCTCCTGGTCCTGCCTGTGCTGTGGAGTAAGTCACAGGGATGCTGCGTTCCTCTTTTCCTCCCTGCTGGGATTAGCTGCCTAGTGAATCCTGGATCTGGGTGAAATGCCAGCTCTCCTGGTGTTCAGGGATGCAAGATCTGAGGGACTACGTTTACCTGGGGCTTTCCAGCAAGAGGAAATGGGGTGCCAGAGCCGTGTCCCATCAGGCTGCGTTTCCCGTCGAGGACAGAGAGTCTGGGCTGAGGCGAGATTGTCACGAGCACTTGGATGAGCCTTCCAGGGAACAGGGAGCTGGGAATTTCAGGTGCTGCCGGAACCATTGCCTTAGGTCTGCTCCGTCTCTGACCAGTGGGATTTGTGCTGGAGAGAGATGTGGTGTCGGGAACAAAAGCAGGAGTAAATCCTCTCTGGGGATGTGCAGCAAAGGACTGAATAGCATGGAAGGAGAGCATTTATAAACTCTATAGCTCTTTCTCCAAAAATTAAGATGGAGCAGGGAAGGGGGTGGCTGGGTTTGGTCTGGGAAACTTATTCTTTGTGCAATTTTTTAATTATTGGACAACATACTGTACAGTATCTTTCGAACAGAAGCGGTCAGAAATTTAGGTTAAGGATTAGAACTTGCTCTGTGAAACACTTCAACTCTTTTGTAATGTCCATTTAGAGGTGGGTTTTGGCAGCCCAAGTCCAGCCAGGGTTCTAAGCAGCAGCATCTTTAGTCTGACACAAATCCAGATCCGTTCGGAAATTTAGCAGGCAAAAGCCCAGTCTAAGGCTGCATTTCACAGAGAAATAGGCCCCTGTTTGTGTCCACTGCCCAGTGAATTAAACGTGGCTTCTGCCTGCTAAAATTCCAAACAGTACACAGTCTCTCACAAGCACAATCTGGTACCACTTAGAAGCCTGGCTGTTTTTTGAGTGCCAAACACCTGCTATAAACTAACATTACAAAAGTGGTGAAGTGAGCTGTATTTCACAGAGAAATAGGCCCCTGTTTGTGTCCAGGTCCCAGTGCCTGAGACTGGGCTTCTGCCTGCCATAATCCCGAACTGATCAGAATTTTTCCCAGGCACAACCTGGCACCAGTTAGACGCCTGGCTGTTCTTTGAGTGACATCACCTTATCTAAACTGACATTACGAATGTGGGGGCGGGATTTTTGTTTCACAGGTTAAAGGGCCAGTATTTGTGTCCAGTGTCCCAGGCCTGAGGATTTACTCCGCCTGCTCAAACAACAAACGAATCAATATTTCTCCCAGACGCAAGTTGCCATCACTTGGAACTATATCTGCTTGTGGAGCGACAAAGGTCTTCACGAAACTGGTATTGGGAAACTGGGAGGGTGAGTATTTTTTCAAAGTGAAAAGGCCAATGATCATGTCTGTGACTCTGTGCCTGAGACTGAGCTACTGCATGTTGAAATTCCAAACAGACCAGGATTTCTCCCAGGCTAAAGATGCCACCGCTCAGAAGCCTGGCTATTCATTGAGTGCCAAAATCCACCTCTAAATAGACATTACTGAAGTGTTGAAGTGAGCTGTATTTCACAGAGAAATAAGCTCCTGTTTGTGTCTGTGCCTGAGACTGGGCTTCTGCTTGCTGAAATTCCAAACAGTTCAAGGTCTCTCACAAGAACAATCTGGTACCACTTAGAAGCCTGGCTATTTTTAATTGCCAAACACCTTTTCAAAACTAACATTACCAAAGTGTCGAAGTGATCTGTATTTCACAGTCAAATAAGCCCCTGTTTGTGTACACTGCCCAGTGAATTAAATGTGGCTTCGGCCTGCTCATATTCCAAACAGTCCAGGATCTCACAGACACCATCTGGCACCACTTAGAACCTGGCTGTTCATTCATTGCCAAACACCTCCTCTAAATGCATCTTACAAAAGTGGTGAAGTGAGCTGTATTTCACAGAAATAGGCCTCTCTTTGTCTCCAGTGCCCTGTGAATTAAACAAGGCTTCTGCCTGCTAAAATTCCAAACAGTTCGGGGTCTCTCAAAAGCACAATCTGGCACCACTTAGAAGCTGTTTTTTGAGTGCCAAACACCTGCTCTAAACTGACATTACCAAAGTGTTGATGTGAGGTTTATTTCACAGTGAAATCAGCCCCTGTTTGTGTCCAGGTCCCTGTGCTCGAGAGTGGGCTCTGTCTTCTGCAAGTATTAACAAATCTGGTTTTTACCCAAACCCCAGCTGCCACCACTTAGAAGGCTTGCTACCTTTAGAGTAAGAAAGACCTCCTTCAGACTGGTATGGGAAAACTGGGAGGGTGAGTACTTTTTCAAAGTGAAAAGTGCCAATGTTCTTGCCCAGGGCAACTCTTGATACCGGGTTGTGAGTTTTATTTCACAGCGAAATAGGTCACAGTCTGCGTCCAGGAGCGGACTTCTGCCTTCCAAAATTCCACACGGATTAGGATTTCTCCCAGGTCCTGCCTGCCACCATTTAGAACCCTGGCTGCCTTTGTAGTGTGAAACAGCTCTTCTCTACTAATATCATGGAACTGGGGGGGGGGGGGGGGGGGTGGGGGGTGGGGGGGGGTGTAAGTGAGTTTTTCTTTATAGTGAATTTATTATTTTTCCTGTTCTTTTTGTAACATAGCGCGAAGTAGAGGTCCCTGTGAGACTTACAGTTTTTGTCATTCCTGGTCATCCACCCTACTTAGGCACACGTGTAGTACTTCTTTGCAAAAGCTAATGAATAATTATGTAACTGAATAAATTATCTAAGTTATCTCACTATGCCACTGAAACACAAAGTTTTCTTTCTGACCAGATTTCTGCCCTTTTTGTCAAAGTACTTTTTGTATAAAGGATAGCATTTTCATTTCCTATAAAGTTTTATATTGAAAAAAGACTCACCTTTCTCTCCTTGCATGCACTCGCCTCGCTTTCACTTCAGAGGAGCCAAACAGCTGCAGGTCTTCTGAGGCCTTTTATACCTCGTGGAACTTGCTCCACCTTTTCTGTGGGAGGAAGAGGAGGACCCAATCAGGGGTATATTAACCCCAGGCTTTGCTAAGGGCCTTCATTCCCTCTCTGGGAATCAGAGAGAGAATCAGCTGTGATAAGAGATCTCTCATTTCTCTGAAGTGGTTGTTTCACCTTGTCTCAGTTTGTTTTTTTCAATAGATGATTTTGGGTATCTAAAACAGCAGAGGATTTGAAAATGCAGCAAAGGAATTAGCATTAAATACAGGGAGTATTTCAAATCCTCCTTTTGGGTCACACATTCGGAGGCAATAAGGCACTTTTGCAATTTTTGGCTTTGCTCTTGTTTGGGTTTTTGTTTTTTTTTTTTTTTGCTTGTTTGGTTTTTTTTGGTTTTTTTTTTTTTTTTCAGGAGGAATACAACTTCCTGAAATTTCAGGTTGTGTCAACAATGGCACACGAGATTTTTTTGCAACAGGTTTGTCTTGTCACAAAAGGCTTCTGCTTTGTGTCAAAGATGATATTTGAGATCAAGGATTCAGATGAGTAAGTTGAGGACTGTGACCAGAAGAAAGGAGGCTGAGCACGGTATACAGTTAGAAATTACTGGTGGGGGATGGGGGGGCCAGTTTTGAAGGCAGCACAGTGCAAAATGTCCTTTTGTAGGCCCCCAATGCTTTTCACGAGAGCAGCAGATGCATTTACACGCCTTATAGCGCATAGATATAGCTGCCTCGCTCACAGCAATGCCCTGTAGTTTTGTCTCTTGCTAACTCAGGTGCCAATCATAATAACAGCCACTGGCTTAAACTTAGGATAAAGCCAGAGATAGAAGGACTGATCAGGAGCAGGTGAGTAGCTGAGTAGCAGGCACTTGCAACTTGTTACGTGGGGTGTAGTTGGGCTCTAGATGATATCTGCTGATTGAGGTGAGATATCTGGAAGTATTAAGTTATCCTGCAGGGCTTTGACTTTTGTCTTTAATTCCTTTCAGATATAGCCGGATCCGATCCACAGCAGAGAGCCCCATCCCAGGCGAGGGGCTTGCCCCGAGAAGGTCGGTCACAGTTTGCCTTTTCAGGGCAACCATAAATGGTGAGTCTGTTAAAGGAATGTTTTTTTGTTGTTGTTAACGAAGCTGGATATTGGCAGTCATGGGGAAGCGACAAGGTGAGTAGTTGCTGGCAGACAGAACGAGCTGTTATTGATCAGGTCTCAATCTCTGGCGCAACTCTCGGCATTTGTTATCTGCGCATTTTATGCGACGCACTTGAATTACACCGAGATCGCTCTCACCAAAAGGCATCAGCCTGTGTGAGGGGGGACGAAGCGTGCGTCCCAAGCACCCGGGCACTTCTGGGAGGCGGTGACTAATGGAATTACCTGATTTTGGCTGTTGTACTGCTCGGAGCAAGTACAGTCGTTTGATTTTCTTGATCGCAGCTGACTAAGAGACCACAGCCTGATGATTGCAGCGATTTGCTACACGGCTGAACTGCTTTTCCTCACAACTGGCATGGATACCCATCCCTGGATATCTGACAGATAAGTGGAGGGCTCAAACTCACAGAGGGGATGAGAGCGGGTTGCTGGGTCCGGACTTGTCAGGAGGGATTCTTAAGGCAGCTTTAAAGGCAGGGATGTCCAAGAAGCAGCCCCTTAGGCCCCATAATGGGCACGTCTCATTTTGATCTCCCTGCTGAGGTGCACAGGGTAGAGCAGTTCCGGTGGGTGTCACCTCACTTGTCCGTGGTGCAGTCTGTGTCTTTTGCGTGTGTTGCATTGTAAGTGTCTTGCCTTAGCCCTTTGGGCATATCAGAAACTCTGGAGTTGTTCTTAGCATCTCAGATGTCTGCATTCCTCGGCCCGGTGCCCGTACCACGGAACCTCCCTTCTGGATTTGAGCAGGCATCCGAATAGCATCTCTGCCTAAAAGCCTCCAGTCTGATGTCTATAAAGTCTTGTTCTGCGCCATATTGACCGCTATGCTCTGCAAGGACCCATTACAGCAGATTGGGACTCAGAAGAATGTGAAGATAGGGAGAAGATTCTGCCCACAGTATCCTGTGGCATCTTTCTCTGTGACTGCTAGAAGAAATGCTTCCGCTAGCATCTTTTTCTCGCCTTGTCAGCTTGCCATCAGTCTCCACTCGGTCATCTCATTTTGCAGTCTCTCATCTTCACGGTCATTCATCCGGCCTAGTTTTTTCCTCCTCGTGTCATCCCCTCGTTTGTCATGTCCCATGTCACGGGTCCCTGCAGGCATTTGTCCCGGAGCTGCTCTGCCCTGCTGCTTAGTCTGGGCATAGGTGAGATAGGACCGGTCCTAGGGACCTGCAATTTGTAACGTGGGAAGTAGTTGGGCTCTAGAAGATAATATGCAGATTAAAGCCAAGATGTCTGGAGGTAGTAAGTTCCCCTGCAGGGCTTTGACTTTTGTCCTACCTTTTTTTCAGCTGCAGATGGATTCAATCTGAGGCAGAGGGCCCATCCCTGCTGAGGGTGCACCCCTGAGAAGGTCAGTCACAGTTTGCATTTACGGGGGCTAGAGTAAATGATGAGTGTGTTTACAGCATTTTGTTTTTCTTCTTTTCATAGGAATTAAAGCTGGCTATCTACAGTGAAGTTGAAGTGGGCAAGGTGAGCAGTGACCTGTTTACAGAAGCAGCTGTTTTTGCCGAGGTCTCCATTTCTGGTGCGACTCTAAGTATCCGTTAATGTTTGTGTTTGCTCTTTTATTAAGCTGAGATCTCCTCACTGACCTGGCAACAGACTCTGTTCACCGCTCATGGGAGCTCTCTAGAAGTATTAGAAGAACGTTTGATGAACCCTTTGCCTTTTCCTCTTTGGAGGTGCCACCCGGGCAGCCTTTGGCATCGGCCGAGCTATTGCGGTGAGTCGGGGAGTTTGGGGGGAGGAGCATGGGTCCGGTCTAGTTTCGGCCCTGCCACATCACCTTGTCTCCTCTTATTGCAGGTCTCTCCTGTGAAGATGGCATCAGGCACTGAGAGCGGCTAAAGCGTCCCGAGGACCCGGGCATTTTTGGGAGGCGGTGAGTAGTGGCATTATCTGGTGTTGGTCAATGTGCTGCTAAGAGGATACACTGATGTTTACTCTTCTATTTTTCTAGCTGACTAAGAGGCAGCATCCTGGTGCTGGCAGGAATTTTCCAGCTTGCAAGAGGCTTTTGATCACACCTGATATGGATTCTCTTCCCTGGTTCCCTGGATATGAGACAGATAAGTGAAGGGGCATGACTCACTGAGGGGAGAGGGATGCTGGGTCTGGACTTGTCAGGAGGGATTCTTAAGGCAGCTCTAGAGGCAGGGGTATCCATGAAGCAGCCCCTTAGGCCCCATAATTGGCAAGTCTCAATTTGATCTCCCTGCTGAGGTGCACAGGGTAGAGCAGTTCCGGTGGGTGTCACCTCACTTGTCCGTGGTGCAGTCTGCGTCTTGTGTGTGTGTAGTATTGTACGTGTCTTTCCTTAGCCCTTTGAGTGCAGTATCCAACATCCTGCTGTCATTCATAGCCTTTTGCGCTGTCTTCATTCCCTGGCCCGGTGCCATCCAATCTTTGACTCAGGAGCTTGGACAGTCAACTGAATCTCATCTCTTTTTTGAAGCATCCAGTCAGATGTCTTTCAAGACCTTTTTCTGAGCTGTATTGACAGCCGTGCCCTGCATAGATCCATTCCAGCACATTGGGGCTTTGGAAGAATGCAAGATAGGGAGAAGATTTTCGGGATCCATCTCTGCAGTTCTTGGAGTAAACCTGAATGGCTCGCTTTCAGTCTCCCCTCAGTCATCTCATTTGCATTCTCTTGTTCTTCTCAGTCATTTTTCAGTCAGAGTTTTATCTTAGCTAGCATCTTCCCCTCCTTTGTCATGTCCTGCGTGTCACAGGGTGCCTGCACATATTTGGACCGGAACTGTTCTGCCCTGCTGCATAGTCCAGGCATAGGTGGGATAGGACCGGTCCTATTGAGTTTGTAATGTGGGGTGTAGATTATCTCAGATGATATATGCAGATCCCAAGATCAATATTTGGAAGCGCAGTAGTAAAATTTTCTCTTTTGTCTTCTTAGGCATCCAGAGGAGGCGTGGAGCCAAAATCCGAAACACAGTAGCCAAAGGGGACACGGAGATTATCTGCACGTGCACGGCACCGATTTGTTTCCAGCGTGGATGGATTTTGTCAGATCGTCTACCTAAAGGTAAGTATCGGGGTCAGCGGTGGGGAGAAGGGGAAAAATATTATCAACATAGGCAATTTGAAATTAGGTTAGAGGACAGGCCCATAGTGGGAGGGGCCCCTCAGAAGCAAAGGGACCAGGTTTCTCATCAGCCTCACCAGAGCCTCGGCAGGGCAGTTCCGACACAAGCACACGTTCTCCCGCCCTTTGCGTCGTCAGCCTTTTTTTTGCGTCTCAGTCGTCGCGGATCTTTTCACCCCGGGAGCCCGCCTTTCAGCTTGGAGCCATCGCCACGGTCACTCGGCAGCGCTTCCTTCCTCCGAGCTTCTGGAGCATCCTCCTAACAGCTTTGGAACTAACTCATCTCGAGGCGTCACAGTTCATCATCATGCGCTTACATCGCTTTGTATAATGTTGCCTCCTTTGCCATGCCTTGTGTATGTAATGGCTGTTGCTCACTTTGCCATGCCTTGTATATGATGTGATGTTGCTCACTTTGCCATGCTTTGTGTATGCAATGGGTGTTGCTCAATTTGCCAAGCCTTGTGTATGTAATGGATGTTGCTCACTTTGCCATGACTTGTAAATGTTGCTTATGCTTGGAGCTGCCCTGCCCTGGTACACAGTTCGGTAGTCACAATTAGGTAGAGTAGCTATAAAACTTGATTCTTGATCTGTTTTCCATGGGATTTTGGGTAGGAAATGTCTGAGGGTATCTCCTAACTGTCAGGTAAACCCTCATTGACCTCCTTCCATTGTCTCACAGGTACCCGAGGCACATATCCGTCTCCGCAGTCGCCGATGCCGCCACTATTCCCGGAGTCTCCGGTTCAACATCGAAGACCAGCGGCCGGAAGATGAGTCCAAGCGTCCTCTTCAGTGTAGCTTTTCAGGTAAGGATCGCAGTCAGCTAAAGAGCGTGTGACCGTTTGTCTGTTTGCGAGAGTCTGAGCCGGTCTGCAGCCGCTTGAGACAGCCAGAGCGAGTGCGTGTGCCGAGTGGGTCTAACCTTGCGTGCATGTCTTTTGCCTTTCAGCTTTTTCAATTAGTTTTTACACTTAGAATAAAAAATCCCCAGCCAGGGTTTTTTTTTTTTTTTTCCCCCCGGCTGGGTTTTTTTTTCCTCGGTCCCGGCCGGTCTGCGAGACGACGTTCATCGCCAAAGTTTGGGCACAGACCAACCAGGGCCCGGGGTTTTCGTCAGGCAGGGCGATTTTTCCCGAGGCTCCCGGGAACCGAGTTCCCAAGGAGCGCAGCGAGTGCGGTTGCGATGAGAGCGAGGGTGCGTTTGCGTGCCGAAGGGTTCTAACCTTGCTTGCATGTCTTTTCCTTTTCAGCTTTTTCACTGAATTTTTACACTTAGAATAAAAAAACCCCAGCCGGGGTTTTTTTTTTTTTTTTTCCCCCCGGCTGGGTTTTTTTTCCTCGGTCCTGGCCGGCCTGCGAGGCGACGTTCATCACCAAAGTTTGGGCGCAGACCGACCAGGGCCCGGGGTTTTTGTCAGGCAGGGCGATTTTTCCCGAGGCTCCTGGGAACAGAGTTCCCGAGGAGAGCAGCGAGTGCGGTTCAGCAGGGCGGTTGAGATGAGAGCGAGGGTGCGTTTGCATGCCGAGGGGTTCTAACCTTGCTTGCATTTCTTTTGCCTTTCAGGTTTTTCAATTAATTTTTGCATTTAGAAGAAAAAATCCCCAGCAGATCGACCAGGACCCGGGGTTTTCATCAGGCAGGACGATTTTCCGAGGCTCCCAGGAACCAGGAGAGCGACGGCGAGTCGCAGGTAAGCATAAGGATTCGCATGCAGCAGATGAGAGTTTTTGTGTGCA
>NW_027636172.1:0-18886 GCF_903797595.1 Erithacus rubecula
CTAAAATTGTCAGCTCTTCGAAGCAGTCTGCTGAAACAACAGTAGGATATATGGTCAGTCCAAAAATGCTGCACCGGTCTCTGCCTATTATCAAAAAATCTTGTCTCTTTCTGCACAGTGCTTTGAATCCTGTACATATAGATGCAGATTTTTCATTCAAAAAAACAAGTCACTTTTGAAGCTGACAGGATGTACTGCGTTCCTGGTGGCAGCAAATCCCTGTCACAGGGGATGTTCCCTAATGCCCTGCTGAGGGAGTCAGATTGACGTTCCCCAACTGTATTGTCTGTGCTGGTGTTGTTGCTTTTCCTTGTTGCACTGCCATAATTGCACAAGATGGTCCTGCACTTCATGTTTTTTGGCAGTGGCAATGGTTTTCTGTCTGCATCCGTCGGAGAATAACATTCACTTGCCAGATGTCTTCCTCTGCGACATCTAGGGCAAAGTTCTGGTAGCTTGGAAGTCTTTGTGGATTGAGGACAATTTTTCCTAAAATGTCCAAAAACCCCACAGTTGTAGCATTGTCCTTTAGATGGATTCTTTTTCTTCTTGAAATTTGCAAAAACCTTTTCATGTTGTTCTTGAAGAACTGTCATTTGCTCCTTGACAACTGAAGCTATATGTTGTGGTGTTCCAATCTTGCTGCAGGCTTGAACCATCTCCGTCCTCTCTCTGTGGAGACACAAACAGAACCCTTCCCCCAAATGCTTACTTTGAAAGCTTTTCAACTTTCTGTCTCTAAATTTTTGATCAAAATTGGAAAATTTTCCCTCAACTATTATTTCAACTATTATCTAACAAAAAAACAAACCCAAAGTTTACAATCTTCTGCAAGTAAACACAATACAATAATTAACAATACTTTAAACAACAGGCATACATTTACAAGATTAGATAATTATCAATTTAAAAAAAAAACTGTGTCGTCACCTCAGGGTCTGCAGACAGCTGACAAACCTTGATTCAATGAGGAATTAGATGGTCATCTCCGGAAAATGAATTCACTTCAAAGTCAGCATCAGCTGTGATATTGATAAGTCAAATTGTCAATCCAAACGATTGGAATATTATTTTGATGCAGAAAACACCTGGGTTTACACAATTTCTCTTTCAGTTAGAATCAAGGCTTGGCCAGAGCCTAAACTCTAATTGGAAGAGAACTCCCTGACATCTTCTTATCAAAGAAAAAAACCACAACTCTTAACAACAAAGTTACAATTAAACATTTCAAAAAGAAATCAAACTCCTCTAGCAACTCATTTTCTCAAAAATTCATCTTCAGGGTAAGTTACTTTGAACATGGCAAGACACTGCAGTGCTGCTATGATAGCAACTCAGGAAAACCATAACACTAAAAACTTTTTCTAAAAATGAAGCTCAAATAATTTTCTGGAATTCTGCAAAATATTCAAAACCTTAAGATAGCAGTGCCAGGTCACAAAAGACCTGCCAAAATAAAAGAGAGAATTAATAAAAGGAAAATAAAGAAACATTAAGTTCACAACTTAGCTGATTATCTTCATACATTTGATTCAAGGACACGTCTGGAGGCTTTCCAAAACTTACTTAAAATGTTGGAAGATTTCAAATTAAACAATGAAATAGAAAACAAAATTGTTCTGTGATATAGAATTCATACAATCTTATTAGAGTGTTTTTAAAATTAAATACAGAAACTAAATTTAAATTTTAAAATCCAACTCAAAATCTATTGATTTATATTGACAATATTGCAAATACTTATAAACTGGCTTCTCTAAAACAATTAACTATAGGAAAATTAAAACTCAATGTTGACATTTAAATAAATGTCCACTCATATCTGAGCAATAACAAATCACTAAATATAGATGATATATATTTAAATAAAATGCAAAATACCTTATTATACCTTCAATTATTAAAATGCATAATAGTATTAAAATACCTTCACCATTCTTAAAGTTTCAACATCTTTTTAACAATGCAAAAACAAACACCTTTAGTTTAACATACAAGAACTGAAAATAAAACTGAGTCTCTTATCCTGTTCCCTTGTTCTGTTTGTTCTCCACAGTATAGATAAAGCAGCTCTTGGCATCTCTCCATCCTCCATTCCCCCTCCCGTCTGCAGCACTGGGTCTGTGCAGGCACAGGGAGAGCAGTGGAGGTGCTGCCGGTGCCTCTGGGAGCAGGGTGGCTGTGCCCCCCCCCTCTCTCTCGGTGAGCCCTGGGCTGGTGACCTCACGCTGCTGTGGACGGGTTTGCTCTGTCCAGCTGTGTCTGGGCAGCTGCCTGCAATTGCTTAAAAGTTGTTAATTTTTTCACCTTTGACTTAAAAAGCATAAATTTCTCTCCCCATTAGGATCTGTCAGTTCTAATATGGACAACTCAGGTTTCCCTGAAACAGGGCATTCATCTCCTCCCCCAGCATTTCTGACAGCTGGAGACAGGTCTGTCTGTGTCTTTTCGCAATTCTCTCTTTTCTGCGTCCCGGCCATTGCCGCAGGTTGCCCCTCCCTGGACATCCCTTGCAGCTAAATGCACCGAACCCGCGCTTTTTTCCTGTTTTTGTCCCGGTCAGTGTGAAGGCTGCCGCCCCCTCCCCCTTTGGGCTGAGAGCCGACCACATGGTCCTGTCCTTCTGCGTCCCGGTCCCCGCAGGTTGCCCCTCCCTGGACATCCCTGCGGCACCGAGCCCGGATTTTTTCGTGGTCCCGTCCCCCTCCCCTCTGTCCCCCACGGCCCGGGGAGTCGCCTGCAGCGCCCTCCTGCCTTCTGGGGTCAGGGTTTCTGAAGGGGTGAAATAGCAAAAATGTATGTCCTGTAACTCACTTGGAAATATTTCTAACTTAATTTTTTCCCTGGCCTTGCTGATAGCAAGGCCCTTGCTGAACCACCTGCTGCTGGCAAGGCAGTCATAAACTTCCCTCCCCCAGCTCGTAGCTAGGTGAGAATCTTTCCCCAGTCTCTGAGGAACTTTAATTGCTTTCTCCCCCTGCTGATAGCAAGGCAGCCATAAACCTCCCACCCCCTGCTCATGGCTAGGTGAGAATCCTATGATGTGTCTGATTCTGAACCATCTTACCCAAAAGCAATTCATCCAAAATCGATTTGGAGGTTCCTGAAACCGACCAGCAGTGCACAGGAGTGAGGCTTCCCGGGACACCTCCTTTCCGATTCGCGTCTGGAACTCAGCTTTTCTTGGCAGAGGGCCATAAATCTCCTCCACAGTCCTTTTCAACAGCTTGCCTCTTCTGAAGTTCTGTCTTTTGGGGGTCTGTACCTGCCTTTGCAGGCTACAAGGATCCACCAGGGTCCGTGCCAAATGTCTCTGCCTGGGGGGGTCTCCTCCATCTCTGTGCGTCTTCTTGACCTTGCCCTTCTGGGGGTCCACACCCACCTTTGTGGGCTGCGGCGCATCCAGAGATGACAGAGGTCACTGCCCAGCCAGGGGGATGCCAGATGTCAATGGCCATCCAGGGACGCCAGGTGTCCCAGTCTGGGGTTCCTCCTCTGCCCCGAGATCATCCCAGAGGGACACGAAGGGTGGTTCAAACCCTGGTTTTCTCCCGAAGCCACCGAAGAGAGACTGCCAGAGACGGTTTTCTCTTTTCCCAAGGACTGTTTATTATTTCTTATCTCTGGGACATTTTGCCTGGCCAGCAGCGGTCTGCTCAGCCTGGCATCCATGGTGGAATCTGCCTGGTCAAGGCAGGGCTTATCTTATATAGTTAGTACTACGTATTACATGTTTACAAAATTTTACCAATACAATACAATTTTATTAAACGGTCCAGCCCTGACCCCATCCAATCCAAGAGTGCCAACGTGTCACCCAACATGGATGACATGGAGAAGAAGGAGGAAAAGGTGTCCACCCCCCAAATTCTCCATCTTGGCCACGTGTCCCTTATCATAAACATTCAAGAAAACCTATTTATCTACATTCTAATATTCTAATTTACACTCTACTCATCATTATTTTCTGCGTCTCTTCTCTCAATGTGGGCAGATTCTCCCAAGGAGCCAAATCCAGCCCCTGCAGCTCCTGGGCAGCACTCGGGGGTCTTTGAGGGGTCTGCCAGGGGGGTTTTTGCACCCCCAAAGGAGCCAGGGAAAAACCCTGGACTCCCACAGTAGAGAGATTTGCTAAACCTCTCAGCAAGACAACATAATCTCCCCCCTGTATATGGCAGAATGCTGAATGCTTCTAATTTAAAGCAATGACTGAATGGACAATGAGGCAGAAAGCAGTACAACATCAATGTATTCAGATTGGTTTGATATCTTTGCTACCCCAAAAATGTTGATAATGCAGCATGAAGCTGAGTTGTGTGTCAGACCACAAAGTGTGGGGCTGCACTGTCGGATGGAAAAATCTTCAAGGGACTCAGCTGTTATCCTGTGATCTTTAAATAATCTCTTACATTAAAAACATTTGGAATATGTTGATAACTATTTTGTATTTTAAGCAGTATTCTGGTTATTTACTGGCAACTAGTGATCACTTTGAAGTCACTGAAAGCATAGCAGAGCTAATCATTGCATTGGCCTATGGAAGTGCAACACAGGAAATGTTTGTAAAAATGTTATTTGTATTTTTTTCCATCCATTTCTAGATATGCCTTATTGTAGTGCATCATAGCCCCTCTAAGCTGTAATGCAAGGAGCTCCTCCGTGTGCTTCTAAAAACCACTGCTTCCTAAATTCCCTGTTGCTGCTAATGCAGGACTTGGTTTGTATTTATTTTGTAATTCTGTATCTTGTACTGAGTGAAAATCTTGTCAATGCAGTGTATTGCAAGAAAGTTGCATCAGTACCCTCCAAGAGTTTAAATTAATTTAGTCTGCAGTTATATGATTATTATCTGTAAATAATATCTGATGGGCTTTAAGCACAGTTTCATAAGCCTTGCTAACTTAACCAAGAAGCAGAATTTACCCTGCAGAATACCCTTTTAACATTCAAGAAATAAACTTTTTAAATATGACTTGTTGAAAAGAAATAATTTCTGTGTAATGTATGGAAGAACATGAGTTAAAGGACTTTTGCCATAGAATTTGTGGAAGCTAATTTTAGTTACTTTTTGTGAGGTATTTGTAAGCAGTCCACGGTCTCGAATGTGTCTTTGGGTTCATGTATCTGTCATAAAATCTCAAACTGTGTACAGCTAATGTCAGCTTTATATCTACTTGTGTGATAAATCAATACCTGAGGATGACACAGATACTCCAGGAGATTCCCACATGCCATCCCTTGGCTTGGATGCTCTATGGCTGTCTGTAATTCAACTCATCAGGATGTCTCTTGACCACCAAGGATGACAAGTATTCATTTCACTCTATATCATAAAACGCGTCTTTATACCTCTTTACAGAGCCTTTCTTCCTTTCATGTCTTGTTCTGCCCTCTGTTAGCTCTTGTCTGGGAAATTCTTCCTCTCACGACTCTGCAAGCTTGGCCCAGTGTCAGGAAAACTCACCAAAGGAAAAAGCATAGACTATCCAAGGGGGTTTTATTACCTGTTGTTTTTCAGTTGAGATATTTGTGTACAGTTTAGATCCTTCTTAAAACCAGGGATCTGAGACACCACAGAAATATGGTATAAACTTCGATCTGGAGGAAATCCAGTTCTCTCTTATTTCATACCGTCTTGGACAAAGAAACGAGTAGTAAGTGCAGATCAGTGACATTTTAGTCAACTAAGTTCTGAGGAAGTCAAACTAATTGTCAAGAAGTTCAGGAGTCTGGCTCGTGGTCAATTCTAAAATGTTTTTTGAAGTGCCACCTAATAGCCATGAAGCATGAGCAATGTCAAAGACACAGCTGAAGTAGCTGTGGGGAGAGGATTTTTGTCCTCAGCCATGTTACACTGCAAGGAAAACATCCCCACATCCCAGCCTGTCCTTGCAGATCTGGAAGCAGGGCTGCTTCCCTGGCACACCTATAGAGCTGACCTGGAAATGACATTGGGATGTGCTGAGATGATGGCTGGATTTGGGGGTGTCTATTTTCCTCAGAATTCTGCCCAGCCATGATTCAAATCTCAGGAGTAATGATGGAAGAGAAGAACTGTTAGGAGCAATTCTGGCTCCTGAGCAATGTGCAGAGCATGCAGGAAGGACAGTAATGGCCTGGGATTTGATTTGCACAGCCCACAGCAATACAAGGGTTAATCGTCTGTGGAGCTGTAGCAGGAGGGTTAATTTGGGCAGATTAGATTACCATGATTAGCGGTGCCTGGGGAGCAGCAGAAAGTGATTCACCATTTCAACTGCCTTGCTGCTGCTGGAATGAAAATAACCTGTGTAGAAAAGTCAAACTGGCATTGCTGAGAATATGAGAGTTGATTTTGAGGGGTGACCAGGCTTCTCATATGTCTGATTCAACACAACTAAAACAGTTTACACATTTCTTCTGAACTCAGAAAATATACATGAAAATTAACCCTGAAGGGCTGCACAGAGCTGAACTATTTGAAATATCACATTTTAAAATGAGAGGTTTGAAATATTCAAATTAGTTTGTGGTTTTTCAGGAATATACCCAAATTAGATGGAGGTAATTTAAAATACATAAATAATAATAATTATTAATAACAACAACGATTACGTAGAGCCACAAAAGCTGAAATGCAACGGTAGCTTTGTTTTTGTCCTGTATTTTTCTAAAACTAAGTGGAATAAAACAGAATAAAATTTCTGAGAGGCAGGGTAGTTTCTAGTCTATCCGACAGAACAATGTTTACTTGAAAAAAATCTACATAGCAGAACATTTTATGTTTGTCAATTCTTATCTGAAATAAATTTATTGAAAATTGTCTATACTATGAAAATGTGTTAACTACAGAAATATATTGTGCCTTCCTACTTGTCAGCAGTAAATTTCTATCTTTATAAAGTAATATTTGCCATTAATTTCATCTCTTAGTTATGCATATTACATATTTTCTTAAACTAAGACTTAACCAGACAAATTATTTTGTTATTTAACATGCCATGCTTGGATATTACAACTAGAAAAACTCTTGAAGTCATAACACCTGTAATTGTGGTACATATATATATATATATATATATATATATATATATATATATATATATATATATATATATATATATATATATATATATATATATAAAATTGTGGTGTAATAATACATATGTATTATTTTTCTACAGTGGTATAAGTTACCTGCTAGTAATTTAACTGTATATATGGTCTTACTATTCATTAGTGCAATTACTTAAAAATAAGTGCTCTAGAAATTGTTTTTAATTTTAGATTTTAAACTGTTCTTATTACAGTTGATTTATTAATGATTGGGCAATGTGTATCTAATAACTAATAGTCCCCAGTGATATTGGTTATCAATCAGAATTCACTTAATAGTCAATAAATAACCTAATAAATTAAAATTTTGCAGCCAATTGTCTAATACTTATAGCAAGGCATGGGGAAATTGGAGATATACATATACATATACATAGATGCAGATATATATATATATATATATCTGGTACATAGCAGTGTGTATGTACCTTTTTTAATAAAGGTTTTGTCCTGCTATTTCAAGTGGGTTTTTTTTGTTTCTTAAGCATATGCAAAGCTACCAGCTTGTTATTTTAACGAAACCCAGTGAGAATAAATTATTTTTATTAATACTGTGCATGTCAAAACCTTGCAGTCAGTCAAATAACAAAAGGAGCATTCATTATCTCTTTCCCCCATTGATACTATAGGAGTTAGAGTTACAAGACATAAAGTGAAACAGTGAAAGATTATAAGAAAATACTGCTTCTTCACAAAGCATTTCTTACTACAAGAGATTGTTTTGCAGTTGTTTTTTTTTTTTTTTTTTTTTGCTCCTGACATTATTTTGAGTAAATCTGAGCTTCTAAGACATGCTCAAGGCAATTAAATATTTATGTTCCCCAAACTGAATTTTTAAAGAACATTTTCTGTTTACAGGAATCAGGTTTGCTTTGGTTTTATAACTTTTCTTACAGGTTATAAGATAGATTTTATTTTTATTTTTTTTCTCATTGATGGAAAAAGACTTTGTAAAGACTTTGTAAAGACTTTGCTCTGCTGAAAAAAAGCAATAGGCGACATGAGTATAATGTTGTGTTCCTCCATATTTCTATTTTTAAGTCCTATTACCTGTGATATTTTCCATTTTGCCTTCTATTAGGTCTGAAATTGGAAACTATTTAAAACCTAACAAACCCCAGAGTTTATCCCTGTTCTTTGAATAGTAACAGAGGTATGGCTATTATGGTCTGATATACAAATGAAGAACAACCTCTTCTCTGCAGCAGGTACTCAAGTGGAACTATTGCAAGTGGGCTATCAGCAGAAGTGAAACGCTGGCTGCTGACTGTGCTGCTTTTGGCCACAGACTGCTGCCTTCACAAATCCTGTTTGTCCTTCTGCCTTCTTTGTGGTTTGTATGGACTTGATTGCAAATGAAGCACTTGCCCTCTCACCTGGGAGTTCCAGCAGGTCAGCTGCAGGAGGAGGCTACTGGCAGGTTACCATTACCAGACTCCTTTTAGCCAACCCTTCCCATTTCCTTTGCAGATCCTATTTTTCCATGTGATTATAAAGAAAACAAACCCACAACACCTTCCCTAAACTGATTTTGTAAACGTTGTTTAATTGTTTGCTTCACTCAGATGAACATTTTCTTCCTGTGGAAGAAATTATGTTTTATGTAAACAAAACACTATGCAGTAAACTAGAGGAAGGCAGGGAGCAGCTAAACTTCCTAGGACTCAAAAACTTCACATTTGGTGTGACTGTACAGTAAATGTTAGCAGACAATTTTAAAAAGTTGTCTTTCTTTAACTTCTATTGAAGCATTCACCCACTGTTAAATGTGCTTTCATTGTTATTCTCCATTATTTTCCCTGTTACATTTTTTGATCGAAAATGGTTTGCTGTAGTAGCTTTTCCCATTGCAACAGAGTAAGGAGCCATAACTAAAAAACTGTTACTTTTTTGTGATTCAAAAATAATGGAAGTTTTATTAAAATAGAAAATATTCCCAATTCTCCTCTCCCTACCCCTCTTCAAATATTGTTTTAAAATTACAGAACTCTGTACTCTATTACAGAAAAATGCCCTCCATCAAGAAAATTGAGACACCTACCTGGACAAATCTAGAAATACTGTTCTTTGTGCTCTTCAATGACATTCTTCACTCAAAAACCACAAAGCACAAATCATTTCAGTAAAGTAGATAAGAGAGTTACTTGCATTTCCTCTTTTGGTCTAGCAGGCATTCCTGTAGCTCATGTGATGATGATTTGGGCAGGAACATAAGAGCTGAAACTATGGGGTGAATATCAGAATTTAAACTGAAGTAAATGGAACTGCAGTAATAGTGGAATATTGCAGTACTAGTGTTTATTACAAATAATTTTAAATATCACAAATAGTTAAAATGAGTGACGGAAGTCTAAATTCCTATGTTAACCTCCAAGTACAGGTCCTGAAAAACCTGGGGATTAATATTTCCCTTGATTTTGTGTCAGAAAGCCACACACAGTGGAGCTGCTCATGCATTGAGGGCAATCTCCTTTGTGGTTTTTTTGAGATCAAGTGCTTCAAGCAGTATTAGTGTGAACAGCAGCAGCTTAAAGCACTTCCTAATCTTAAAGAGAGCATAAGTAACACTCTGCTTCAACAGGGTGGGTTTGAACCAGATTTAGCAACATGATTTGCCTTTTCCTGTGTTTTGGTTTTAATTTTACTTAACACTGAATTGTTTTAGCACTGGAATAGTTTAGAGTGTTCAGCACTTATACATACAGTTTACCAGAGAAAGCAAGAATAAGGGTTCTAGAGTTTTGTTCTTGGTGTTAATTGTAATGTGAGTTTTGTGGCTAGACCCCCAGAAATTGTGTGAAATTGTAAATTCTAAGGAGTCAAGGATTAGATTTTGAGTTGGTTCTGTTATTCAGGTGCAGATTGGAATGATTGTAACTCCGTTACATGACATCTGTAGTAAGTGAATGCCAGAAGATTTTAAGATTTATTCTGAGTCTGTTTTAATCTTGAATATAATTCCAAAATTATTTATATCTAGTCCCTGTAGACTGAAAACCATTTGAGACTAATTACATCATATATTGGGGATTAGAAGAAATGGGGATAATATGTGAGAACTGGGGAGTGAAAATTATTGTCTTCCAATAAAGTAGCTACAAACCCAGATCTTGTCATATATTATGAATAATCTAGTTTTTGCTAGAATCCTGCTATATGTTCAACACATTATGGCTGGTAAAATCAGCTGTGGGAGTACTGTTTTCTCAGGTACTTTTGTACCAGAAGATGGAGCTGAAGAGCCTGGATTCAGCAGGCTCAAGATTCTAGTAGTGCTGACCTGACTTCTGTTATCAAAAAAGGAAAATTGAGATCACAGTTATTTCACAATTTAATAGACCTGTAATCATTAAAACAAAGAAAAATCCACGAATGAAACCAGAACCTAAGTGAAGTCAATTTAAATAGTTAATGGACAAAGACAGGTTTCAGTGGGAAAGATCCATAAGGTCACGCATAACTTTTTTTCCCTAATAAATACTTACAGGTGAATTTTAAATTCCAGTGTGACAGGTCTCAAAGGTAAAGCTGCGTGTGATTATTATATAAGATCATTCACAACTGATTGTCTGCAGGACTTTTACTGAATTAAGAAAAGCAAGGGATGTGATTCTGCAAACTTTTTCACAGCAGACCTCATATAGAAACTGCTGCTGTGGAATTTTTAAGCAAGATGCCCAACACGAATTACTTTGAAGAGCTAATGCATGTTTGGATCCTCTGATGAATGGCACTGAGGATAAGTACTTTGCAAACTATTTTATGCCTTACACAGCCCCAGCCATGAAACAAGCCCACATGAATGCTATTTTCAGGGTTTCTAAGCAAAATAAAAGTATGTACATTTTATTAACGCAGATGGCGACATTTTAAAAAAAAATCCTCATCATTCAAGAACATTGCAACTTCCCCCCTCTCCCTCCCACTAATACTGTAGGCATTAAGGATCTAACTAACCCTGCAAAAATAACCTTAGAGAAGGGTTAAAACGAAGTTTCATCATTTCCTTTTTTAATAGCAACAACTGCAAATGTGTACATAATGTTGCTGCCACTTCATCGACCTCTTGTAAGGACCCCGTGTAAATCATTAGGGATTTTTTTCTGTTTTCAAAACAAATCTTGAAAAGCTCTCTGAAAATAAGTCCTTCTTCATTATTTAGCTTAAAAAGTAGTCTATTCTATTTTGCACAAAATCCTCATTGGTTTATTAAGAACTCCTCGGGATGTTTTTCATTGTTGGACATTAATTCATTCCATCTTCCAGACAAACCAGTGCTTGTAGAATTTGATTTCCTTGAGGTTGCTGCTGGAGTAATAGACAGCTCTTGGATTTCTCACAGGAAACACCCCCGTGTTTTATCGTCCTTGCCTTCCATTCCTCTTCCTAGCCTCCATTTGTGCTTTAAATTGTTGTAAACACCATCCATGACCAACAAAACACCAGTAGTTCCAGTGCCAGAATTTGGTTTCTGCTTTCAAAGTCATGACATGGCACAGTGTGGTCTGATGCCCTGGTGCTACTGCAGATTTTTGAAACAAGCAGGACAAATGATATTTATGCTGTCATATTCTGAAACCAATCATTTTATAATAGAACTACAAGCTTTGAGTCACTTTGCAAAATTACTTGAATGGTGCTCTGTGTTTCACCCAGTTATTTCATGAAGTCCCTATATGTTTCAAGTATTTCTTCAAATGATCATTGCATTACCATTATATAGAACCCCTTGATATGAATGCTCTATCAAAGTGGGTTTTTGTGAATGGTTAATACTTTCTTAGAAAAATGAGACCCATGCTCTTCAGAGTTCACAGATGTAAGGCTGTAGCTCCAGAAGCACGCCTACTTTTGATATTCCCAGTGGCACCCTGCCACTGTTCTAGCGTGCAAAACACAAGTTTTCATAAAACTCTAGTCCCTTTGCTATTTCATTTACTCCTGAATAATTAACATAAATGCATCTGTGTACTGCATCAATCTGCATGTGAGATTCTTGGTAGATTATATGATTCTGTGGTAAGCTGAGTGTGATTAATAACAAACAATAGTAAATGCTGTGTCATGATCAGCAATAAACAAACCAGTGGGCTTGAAAATTTCAGACAACACACTTCTGTTAATTTTCTGCCATGTAAAGCTCTCAGGTAAATCAAAAGACCTGGTTCACAGGAGTAGCAGAGAACTGCAGATTTATTCAGGAGGTCTGTATTTTACATCCACTTCTACTTGACTCCCTCCTCTAACGTGTCAATAACATCCTCCTGCTTATTAAAATTGATTAATAGGCAAACTATGGGGTCAGGGACTGCAGAACTCACCTTTTAAATCTACCCCCAAATATTCAAAATACTGTTTCCCTTCGATGGAGAAACTAATGATTTTAAATTTTCTGGTTTTGTATAAATTGCTGCATAATTTCTAAAGGCTTTGCTATTACATTATTCCACTGAAAATTGGTAGTGAGGTCTCAAGTCACTCTTCTTATGGGTCTGGTTTCAGAACCTTGCACAGAGAGAGAAATCATATTCCTCAGGCACGTGACTAAATGAGTGACTGCTGGAGTGAAACATTATCTATTCTATTTTTCCTTGGGGAAAACATCATTGCAGTAATGGAATCTGCTTAGGCCTACTAAAGAGAATCCCTCCCGGAGCATTCATACCTTCAGTGGGATTGAGAGGCACAGAACAAAGATTTATGCTCACCTTTTTTAAAAAACCAAGAAAGATGAGAACATGGACACAGTTTTCTGTTTACAGCTTTAGCTTGTTGAACTAGTGTTTATTTTAAGGCATTATATTCCTAGGGCTATTACTCTAAAATTTCAAATAAGAATAAAGTTAGCTCATGACCTCATTATAACCAACAGTTGCATTTGCTGTTTTGCATTTTTATAGTTGATACTAAATCGGGTGGGTAAAAAGCTAATCTCAAAGGTGATTGGATACTAAATCTTGCAAACCATTAATAATCTGCTAAAGCCCACAGAGCTTTATCTTACGTACTTTTTGTCAAATGGTTATGCTCTTCCACACCTTTTATAATTAGCCTCCTTCAGTCTCCTTCTATCAGTTTTATTTCCCTGTACTACACTTAACACTCACATTTCAAAGCTTGTATTTTTTTGCTAAATTTTTCTGCAGCATAACTAATTTATCTTAATAAAGAATGTGTATGAATCAAACAGATTAATATTCTTCCCAGTCTTTCACAGTCTAAATTTATTTTGGAAAATGATTAAGAAAGATTTTCTCACTCTATTTCTGTCCTTGGATATAATTCCCCAGGCTTTATATTGAATCTTTTCTGCATAGAGGAGGGCAAAGTTTCAGTTGTTGCTGCAAAGTCTCCTAAAGCATCTCTACAGATACTGCATTATTCCTTGTAACCTGGTCTATGTTTAAAGGTTATGAAGAGCATTTCTGCAAGAGCTGAGAAAGCACTGTAGAAATTTTAGCTTTAAATAATAAAGGCAAAGCCAAGTGTGCATCGCTGTTCTGTAGCTTTCCCTCTGCTTCAGTTTTATTCCAAGTTCTGCACAGAATAGAACCATGTGAGTCTTGGTGTGAGGCCACTGAAGCAGAGTTTTCTCTCTGGTTTCAGTTGCCCAATTGTGCCTTGTCATTCACAGGATCCTGTAAGAACATGAGATCAGTCTTTTCATTTATATTCCCTCTCAGTCGTATTTCTGGCCTATGACTGTAGTGTGTTGTAGATGTTCAAGATAAAAGTTTGTTTCAGGTGATAAAGTACATTTGAATTTTCATAAGTCTTCATGTAAAAAACAGATCCTAAGCTGATCGACTTGTACAATTTTATGATTCACCCTTAGTCACCAAAGCTTAGAGAATATATTCTAAAAAGGCCATGTTATCAGTGGATTGTCAAGTCATTTCTGATTTAGCCCTTGGCTCTAACCAGACCGTCCTTCTTTCCGTGTGAGTAATAAAAAGATAAGCCTTGAGAGATATGTAGGGGGAAGAAAGAGATCATTTGCATTCAGACGAGCTATTCTTCCAGCCTCTCTTTCTATTTTATCTTATAAAAATTATCATAGATTTGATCAAAAGCAGAGAAAAGACACATAAATCCAAAGGCAGGTTAACAGAAGAGTTTCTCATAATAATAACTCCAGTAGAAAACTGATGCATAGAAACCCATCTTTCCACTCACTGAAACCTGTGTTCAGTGTATCATGTTATTGATCAGGAGTGTTAGATCTGACACTGTAATGTCAAATAACTCACAATGAGCTGAAATACGGATTTTCATCTTAATAAGGCTTCTCTTAAAATGCTGATAGGGCCCCCTAGTTTTGATGACATTAATAAGTTTATTTTTGGCCACCACTGCATATGGCATGCAAAATATTTTATTGCTAGAAACTATATTCAAGGGATGGAGGGATGTGTTCACAACACACAGGTTCTGTCTCCTGGCTGGATACTCAGCATCTGTAAGTGCAGAATCCTTCCTGGTACCATATATCCTTGCCTTGTCCCTGTCAACACCACTAAAATATTTTCCTTTCATAGTAAAGTGAGTAAGATTTTACTCAGGTGGAATTTTGCAGTACTGGTGAATGAAGGCTTTTTATGCACCTTCTGAGTGAGCCTTTGATAAAGGCTTCTGTATTACACAGAGGCTACACATTTTGGGGTCTGAAGGCTGGTGCAGTTCTAATCACTTTAAAACTGGACTACTTGGAATTGTATGGAAGGCAGCCATTCTCCCTGCTACTGACTTTATAAACTAGTTTATTCAGGTTTTAGAAAATTAACTCTTGGAGATAGGCAAGAAAGTGCATCATGATGATCACATGCATGGACAAGAAGGCCATCAGTTTCCTCATGCCATCAAACTCTAGATATCAATATGCAGGCCTGCAGTTATAATTTTGTGCACAATAATCTACAGACAATCCTTTATTCTCTAAAAAAGTTAATACTCTAAAGTTGGGAGCAAGTCAAAGTTGGAGGAGTTGCGTTTCTTAAGCACCCTCGTTTACAGCAGGATTTGAGAGTTTTTTCTCTTATAACAGTAAGGATTCAAACTTGTGGCTAATCCTGACCCACCAAATACAAATGAGTGTCTACAGTGTTGCCCTTCCAGCAGCCACATGACATCCAAGTGCATTGTTCTAATTTCTGTGGAAGCAATGGCTTGCAAATACCATAAGGTAGAATGGCAGAACCCTGGATATATGCTGTTAGCCCACAGTCTAAAAGGACTTGGAAATACCAGTTATAGCCAGATGATAAGTCAATTTATGTAATTAAAAACCTGTTCCTCACACTATCTGTGCTATTCTGTTCTGTATCAGCTTGGTGACCAGGTAGATGAAGCTGTCAGGGAAAAAAAAACACTTAAATTTGAAGCAAATTAGTTGCTCCATTGTTAAGTGTGAAGATAAACCTGTGAAGCTATCAAATAAATCTTTCTTTGGCTTCCAGTAATAATTTAAAATGGATAACAAATAAATGCTGCGTAATCTGCTTTTAATGTATTTACTTTGGAACATGTACATATCACTGTATTACATAATTGCAATATTTTCACACATGCAATTTCACCCTCAAATGGCCACAGGAAATGTGACAGTTTTTGTTTTCTGTTGCTTCTGTTTATTAATGCTTCAAGGTGTTTCTCTGTATTTGTACACAGCTATAGAAACAGAATGCTCTTTTTTTAAAAAGAGGCGTAAAAAACCCAGGGATCTGCTCTTTGCAGCAGACACAGGAAACATTTGATCCAAATTGTTGTTGCAAAGCATCCTAATTGGAAGCAGACATCAATAATGCAAACTTCAGAGGGTGTGTGGCTGCTTAGTACCTTACGCTGGCTACAGGAAGGGCAGTGCTACAAAGAGGAAAATTAAGACTTTTGAACAACTAAGCATGAGCCATCCAGAAAGTCAGGGTCCATATTGCTGATGTCTATCAGGGAAGGCAAGAATCAGGCCCATCTGCTAACAGAAATGCAATTTCCAGCTTTAGGAGCCAAAGGATATGCAAATAAATGGCTTATATGCACTGGAAAGTGTTGAACATTAAGTTTCTGTTTCATACAGTTGTTTGAAGGCAATGCAGGACTCCAGAGCTTAGCGTTTGAATTGCAACTTTAATTTCCCTATTTGCTGTTACTTAGACTGCTCTGAAGTAGTAATGAGAATAAAAAATGAAAGAAAATGTTATTTGACAGGGACTGTGGTAGGGCTTTCTTCACAGGCTTGAAATGGTTTGAATTCATTAAAATCTCCAGGTGAAGGGAAGATTGTATCCATTCCTCTCTTTTGAAACCAGATTTTCAACGAAGGATCTAAAATTGCATTTGAGGATTGTGGTGGGGGTTTTTTCCATTCCTTCATGTGCAATCTAAGAACTTCAGTTTTACAGGGCGATTTAACATATGATCCATAAAAATCAGTCCTTTTGCTTTGTATTTTGGGAAATCCTTAATCTTGGGAAATTTGTAATCTTCTCAGGGCATTGAAGGTCAATCAAATGCTGCAGGTTTCTTTCTTCCTTTAATATGGTTTATGTATTGGGGTTTGTCTCGTAGCCAGAGATATTTTTTTATTGGCAGCCTAGCAGTTCTACTGTGGAGCTCTGTGCAGGTAAATTGACTTGAGAAGAATGGGCAAATTATCTCCTGGGAAGATGTGCACTGCCTGGCCCCAGTGCCTCAGCACACTTGAGGTCAGGTTGGCTGTCTCTGACTATCTAATAATGGTGCATAATAATATAGTTAAGTATTCATTTTATTTGGTGATATTTAAGGTTTTTCAAGCTAAGTCTGTTTCATCACTGTGTTTTAATAGTGAATTTTCATTTGTTTGGTCAAACCCAAAAGCAGCCTTAATTTTAAAGTTGAGTTCTTTGTGGCTGATACTATGAAGAATGTGGTGTTTATACTCACATCATACTGGCAGTCGAGTAGAGCAATCCATAACTGATTTGGCAATAAAGACTTAGTTTTTCTTCACTAAACCTGCACTAGTAAGATTCATAAGCTGGTGATAGCTATCTCTACAGTGGAAAATATTCATTGACTTTATTGACAATTTAATTTACTTTATCAAGCTTTGTTGTTTAGTTTCTATTGATCCTGAGACACCTGGGGATACTTTTTTTTCCTACGGGATTAAACTTGCAAGTTCTTAGAATCAGATTTTGGGAAGATGGGTGCAGAAGACTTTGTAATTCAATTCTGAAAAGCATAATAATAATGAATATTTTGGATACAAATGATAGTATTTAGTATAATATGTGAAATACTGTTATGTGCAATTTTTTAAAAAAATCCTGGATAAATTAAATGAGGCTTTTGGAGAAAGCAGAAGCTGGATTTTATATTGAGTTTGATAACCTCTGAATCTGCTCTCCTTTCTCTTTCTGCTGGAACTTGTAACAAAGTTATTATGTCCAAGTATAATTTTGTAATAATTATATTTCAACTTGAGCCTTTCTCACTTGGTGTTGATGTATTTTAGGGAGGGAGGGAATGGGGAAAAAATACCAACTTTCATGGATACAATTTAAAATTCACATTGATGATTTGACCCTTCCCAGGATTCCACTGAGCATTGGATCACATTGAAACTGAGATGATGACTCACAACTCAGGTAGAAAAACTACATGTCATTCTCTCTATTAGTTTTCTAATAGTTGCTCACAACAAAGTCAAGAAAAGAGAAATGGTTTTCAGATTTCCTGTGCTATTTTTAGTTTACTCCTCTTTCTGGAGATGTCTTAGCAACTGTAGGACATCTGAAAAACTTTGAGCTGTATCTTTATTTTTGAGGCTCTGTTGAACATTGCTTCTGTTATAATACCCAAGTAATGTTGGTATCAGCAGTGGCTATGTTAAAGTTATGCTTTCCTAATTAATGATACTTTCTTAATGAAACCAGGAATATATTTCCCCATGTATTTAATAACCTAATAAGACTGAATGAAGTCAATACCAAGCAGGTTTAAAGCAAAACACTGGTTTCAGTAAGCACAAGTAAATAAACATTCATCTACCTTTAATTACGTAATGCATATTCAAATTCAGATTGATGCATGTTGAACCAAAAGCAGAATAAAATAGTTACTTTAAATCCTCCTAATTCAGAGGCCAACTATTTTTATGGCTTTGTTTGGAGTGCTCTGGGGTTTTGGTTTTTTTTGCTAGAGAAATGGCAAGTATTTATTTATCCAGCTCCCTCCACATTTTCCACCATCATTATTTCCAGGGATCCCTGCAGTGATAAGTGGCCAATGACACTGGCACAGGGTGAGCTGCAGGAGCCTTACAGGCGTGCCTGTTATTTCTCACAGTGGTAGAACAACTGCAAGAGCACAGTGACATTTTGATGAAAGCTCACATTTCCCCCAACAGGTTATTATACAGGCAGAAGAAAATACTTTCTTAAAGACCAACCCCATCTATTCCCTGCCTGAAAGGTCGCATTTGTTTGGGTTTTTTTCTCTTATTTAGGTGAGATGTAAAAAAATGAAGAGGAAACTCAGATGAAATGCTAAAACTACTGACTGGTAGTACTTCTGTGTGTCTCCATTTACACCTCAAACTTACTCTTAGAAACCTTAGAACTACATTTAAAATGTATTTTGGTAGGTGGCCCCCTGCTGGCTGTCTGCATTTCTTCTCCCATTTGTTTTCTGTGCTTGTTTGGTATCACTGCTGAACGTTGCCAATAAGGAAACTGGTGTGGAAGAGTTGAGGAATCAGCTTTTGAAATTCTAAAACTGATCTGTAGGTTTTTTTCCTCTTGGATTTGTA
>NW_027636171.1:0-15247 GCF_903797595.1 Erithacus rubecula
TTCTGACTTTGTGTCTGTTTGGGGTTTAGGTTTTTGGTTTGTTTTGTTTTTTTTTTTTTTTGTACTATATTTTTATTTTAATTTTCCTAGTAAATGAACTGTTATTCCTATTCCCATATCGTTGCCTGAGACCTGCTTAATTTCAAAATTATAATAATTTGGAGGGAGGGGGTTTACATTGTGCATTTCAAGAGAGGCTTCTGCTTTTCTTAGCAGACATGTCTTTCAAACAAAGAGAAATTTTGGTGCCCTCTGTGAGGCACGAGGGCACTGAGAGAAAAAAGAGTAACAGTTCTTGAGTAACCTAATTTTTGTGTACTGGATATAAAACCTCATTAGGTGGCATCATGTGGTCTGGCTTGCCCTGGTTCAGGTGGCACGTGTTCTTGGCTATATTTCTCCCATTTGCAGGCCCTTATCTAAACAGGGGCCCTTGAACTAAGGCTACTGTGGCTGTGTTGGGGATTGTGGTTTGTTCCCTTCCTTTTTCTCTCTGTGGAATTTTCCCTGTTATGATGCTAAGGAAGCTGTTGTGCTGCCCCTAGCTCATGATGGCAGGTGACAGAAGAGATGGGGAGTAGCTGGGCAGGGTCTGCCCTTGTGCTCGCTGGTGGGGTCGGAGGAAGATGTCTGGCGGCTGCTCACTTCCACCCCCGCCATCCCAACACCAGGAGCCAGGTTCTCTGCTGTGGGACACTGCACTGCTGCCTGCCCTGCTCCAGCTGCTGCCTCTGCACGTGCAGCCGAGTGCCACAACCCCTGTGGTGAGCGGGGAGTCCTTCCTCCATCCCTTCTCCCACCTGGGGCATTGCTGACATTGTCCCAGCCTTCCACAGCTGCGTGGGACCTGCCCTGCACCCACCATGGCACTGAGCACAGAAAAAAGTGTCTGTGGCCCAAAAAGGGACTAGGGCTGAGTTGCTGTTCTGTTTGTTGTTAATTTTCATAGCTGCTGTTGTTTTGTTTGTCTGATTAGATATCTTAGTAATAGCTGTTGCTTCTACCCCCCATACCTCTGCCTGAGAGCCCCTGATTGCAAAATTATAACAATTAGGAGGGAGGGTGTTTACATTCTCCATCCTGGAAGGAGCTCCTGCCTTTCTTGACAAATACCTGTCCTCCAAACCGGGACAGATTTTGGTGCCCAGACAGTGGGGCCTGAGGCATTGAGAGCAGGGTGAAAAAAGGAATAACAGTTTCTTGAGTTACCTAAGGTTTTGTGTTACGTGGCACCATATTGTCCAGGTTAATCTGGCTTGGGCTCCAAGTGATCACAGATACATCTCTCCCATTTGCAAGCACTTATTTGAACATTCGTCCCTCACCAAAATTACTGTAGCTAATATTCAGTTTGTTTGGTGGGTTGATCAGGTGGGCACTGATGAATTTTTAACTTCCTCTGGAATATAGTCACATGGATCTAGAGGTATCACACTCTAACTGTGGGGTTTTTGGAGTTACTTCAATAATGGCACTTACTGTGAGGAAGTGACAGCAGGGGAAATCTTCCCCCAACCCATCACCCAATTTTTTTCAGTTCACCCCAGTAGTTTTCAAGGAGTTCAGATCCACTTTAAATGCTAATGATATCACACAGTGGCTGGTGTTGCTGATAGGTCTTTTCTATTTAGGATTAAAAGGTAAGGGGGGGTTGACTGGGATAACAACCCTGATACCTAACCCAGGAAATAGGGATGCTGCCCCTAAAGCCTGATGCGCCCCAGAGCCAGACCCAGCCCCAGAGACTAGGGATGCTGCCCCAGCCTCTGACCATGCCCCACAGCCCACCGTGGAAAGGAACCACCTGGAGTGGATGGGGTTCTAGTGAAGGAGATGGGCGAGATGCTGAAGGAGCACTTTTCCTCAGCTGGTGAGAAAACCCTCAAACCCTCCCCCTGCTTTAAGAGGGAGAGTCTGATGGTGCTGCAGTGCCATGATCCTCCCCACTCTGACCATTCTTCTGGCTAGCTCTGAGTCAGAGATGGAGGGAATTTTGGCATAGAGAAAGCAAAAGACCAAGGAAGCTCTCTTCCCAGGATAATCCAAGCTTTATTCCTGAAGGGATCCAGGGGAAAAAGAGGGCAAACAAAGGAGTGGGTGAGGAATTTTAAATCTTAGGTCAGGGGAGGGGAAACCGAGTTGCACCCAATGGGGTTGAACTGGTGGGGAGGGGCTAAGGGAGGGCTGAACCAACTTCACAGAATTTAGCGGAGTACAGTACAAAACATTTTTTTCGATCTAAATCAGTGAAATACAACATCTCCCCATTTTTTGTTTAACAAAGTTAAAAGAAATGCATCAGGTTTTCTCTAAAAGGAAAAACGAACATTTTTAAAGCTTGCTAAAAGTCTCTGTGTCTGCTGGAATGTAGCCACATCTGGGAAGATTTTCCTGTCCTCTTTTCAGTGGCGTCTTCTTTTTGAAGCAATGGCTACTTGCTTCTCCTCTCCTTCTGCTGGAGCTGGATTTTTTTGGAACAAAACATTTCACCCACTTTCTGGGAATCCAGCGAGGGCCCGAGGGAGTGGCTACGCATGCATAACCACACTCCAGGTAAGGATCTCACAGGGACCTTTGGTTTCCCAAGTTTCTGGGTCCCTAATCAAGACTGGTGGACGCTGGGACAATTTGAACTGATTACCACTGTTAAAGTGATGTACCACAGGTGGAGTCATATTTTCAAATGAACAATTTAGAAAATTGATAGTAAACATGGCTTTGCAGAGCTTCTGCTGTTAAGACATCCACATATTTGAACTGCTCTGTCTTTCCAGGACCTGCTTGGGTGTCTGATGGGCATGCTCGATCACACCTTGGCCTGTGGGGGAGTGGGGGATGCCAGTTTTATGTTCCACTCCCCAAGACTGGACAAATTCTAGGAACTTCTTGGATGCATATGCTGGGCCATTATTGCTTAATTTCCCTAGGGATCCCCAGCACTTAAAAGGCTTGCACTAGGTGTTCTTTGGCATGAACAGCCTTTTCTCCTGCGTGGGCAGAGACATAAACTGCACCTGAATATGTGTCAGTGCTTACATGAACATATTGGAGGCAACCTGCGGGATCTCTTTGTGTTCTCCGACGGTTCTTAGGGACAAATTCCAGAGCCCAGTATAAGCTTGTTCTGGGTTGATGTTTTGACTAGCTCCTCTCCCTGCTCCCGCCATGGAGCTGCCAGCCCCTCCCCCAGGCTGTTTTATCTAGGCTGGTGTTTCGGCTGGCCTGCTGCTGCTGCTTGCTGCTGCCACCGCTTTAGCTGCCCCCCGCTGCTTTAGCTGCCCCCTGCTTGCATTTGCTTGCCCTGGGCTCGCTTTTGCTTGCCCTGGGCTTGCTTTAGCTTGCTCCCAGCTGCCCCTCTCCCTCTCTCCCTTCTCCTCATGCCTAAGATTTGAACCGGCTCCAGAGGAGACGGATCTGAACTTCGGAGACCACCTCTGGAAGTCTGCCCAAGAAGCTCTGCCGCCGTTCCCGGTGACGATCAGCCGAGTTTGTCTTACTCTCTTGGTGAAATTTTTTCGTTATCTGGGTCTGTGCTGGGAACTGTTTATTTTGTATTTTTGTTAATAAAAGTTTTTTCCATGTTCCCCTGAAGAAAAATTCTTTCCAAGCCCGTGAAGGAAAAATTGTAAGGGGTGGGCCTTTGGAGGTCTTTTTCCCCAAATTGTCCTAAACTTGGACAAATTATTTTGGTGGCCCCCTACGGTGAAGCCAGAAAAAGTGGAAAAAAACTTTATTCTAATAATATTTTGTTTTCAACTGTTGGTATTGGTATGTCTATTGAATCCAGAATGTCTTTTGTTGTGGCAGCCTGCCTGTATTTGTGGTCATTAGGTTTCTTTGAAGTGTTAATACCGTTGTGGTCCTTGAGTTTGTTTACTTATCCAGAGATAGCTCTGGTGTTGTCTTTAATACATAGTTTTTGTATTAAAGGAGTGTTAACAAAAATACTCATCGGGCTATGCTTGGTGGTAAGGGCATACAGGAGATTTATAAGAATGTTGGGATCTGCTTCAGGAATGTATAAATCATGGTTTGTGTTATTTATTAGAGGAGAAGCAGGCAAAGAGGATTTCCTGCCTTTATTTCCTTTCCTGTCCTCTGAATCAGTTACATCTTTATTAGAAAACATTCAGATCTCCCTGAATATTAAGGAAACCATCTTTCTGGCAATTAGATTAATAAGTTTTTGTTACACCAGCTGCAGTTTATATAGAATAAAGGCCTAGATTTCTAAAGGGGCTGGGAAGACTCCTGATTTAGGAGTGAAGCTAAGCAGGAGGAATCTTGAGTGGAATGGCAAATGGAAGAAAATGGGCCAGATTTTAAAGGAATTTTCTGACCCCATAATCTGTGAATTCCCACCTGAACAGATTCAAGATCCAATCGAGGTTGCAAGATACTTAAAGGGGAAGTGCCAGGATGGTTCCAAAGGGAAAAGGATTATTACAGTGAGCTGGGCCCTGGCACATGCATATCGCACCCTGCTAGGACATATAGAGTAGGAGAGAGAGGAGAGGGAACAGGGAGATAAATTATTTACTATCCCAGTTACTCAGGTTGCTGCCAACATCCTAGACCGAAACCCAGCAGCTAAATTGGATAATAAGCCCCAACCAGTGGCTGTGGCTACCAGTACAAGAAGTGGGAAGTGCACCAAGAAGACCGATCAGCCAGTGGATGATGATGATGATGCTGGAGAGGGACCCTCAACACCTCCTGATGTAAAATCAGGAGTCAAAACAATAGTGGGAGAGCAGAGACCAATAATGAGTCCCTTTCCCTAAAAGGGAAAAGGATCTTCATGATTTAAGAAAAGATTACACCCGGCGACCTGATGAATCTATTATTAGCTGGCTAGTTCGTCTCTGGGATGCGGCAGGTGAGGCCACAGTTTGGATGGCACGGAAGCGAGACATTTGGGGTCTCTGTCCCACGATCCTGTTATCGACCAAGGTGTGATGAGGGGAGCTAACCCTCAAAGCCTCTGGGCACGGGTCCTGGATAGTGTGGCACAAAGATATCTCTGTGCAGATGACCTGTATATGCAGCAGACCCGATGGAAAACCATAGAGCAGGGGGTCCAATGCCTCAGGGAAATGGCAGTAGCAGAAATTATTTTTTCAGATGACATAACAACTAGGAAATCCAGACCTGGTACCATGCATACTGGTGATGTGGAGAAAATTTGTGCGGCTTGGGCCACCTGAGTATGCGTCTGCCCTAGCGGATAATGAAGAGAGATGAGGTGTATGAGACAGTACTTGATATGGCAAAGAAGCTTCGTGCATATGCGGATGCAGTACATGACCCGACTCATGCTAGAATTGCAGCTGTGGAAACACGCTTAAAAGACTTAGAAGATAAGATACAAGAGAATCATTGGAACTCAGGAGGAGATTAAGGAGGACCTCCTCCAAATCTCAGCTGTACAGATTAAAAACCCTGGTACCCAACGCAGATGTTCCCCCAGTTGGGCGAGGAGGTACACTCCCCGAGCTGAGTTGTGGTTTTTCTTGTGGGATTCTGGAGACAACATGAGAGATGGGATGGGAAGCCTACGTCTGCTCTGGCACAACGAGGTGCGGGATTTGAAGGAAGGAAAGATTGAAAGAGGAAGTTCCACCAAAAGGAGAGCCCCTCCTGTTTCTCGCAGCCAAAGTGCTGAACGTGATACTGATAATGACATTTCTGATCCTCTTGAGGGAACTTCTAAGATGTATGCCTCAGAAAAGAAGGAGAAACAGGCTTAGAGGGGCCCTGCCTCTAGCCAGGGTGAGGCGAGGGAGAACCGTGTTTTGTTTTTTGGACTGTGTGGATTCGATGGCCTGGCACTTCAAAACCACGGAAATATAAAGCTTTAGTGGACACAGGTGCACAGTGTACGATACTTCCATCAAGACACGTGGGAGCAGAATCTGTTTCAATTGCTGGCATGACAGGTGGATTGCAGGACTTCCCCCTGGTGGAAGCAGAAGTGAGTTTAACTGGAAAGGATTGGAAGAAACATCTTATTGTGACTGGTCCAGAGGCCCCATGTATTTTGGGCATAGATTACCTTCAGACCGGATATTTTAAGGACCCCAAAGGACTAAGATGGGCATTTGGAATTGCAACTGTGATGGCAGAGCGCGTCCGGCAATTGAACACCTTGCCTGGACTATCTGAGAATCCAATTACAGTAGGACTTCTGCAGGGAGAAGAACAACGAGTACCAATTGCCACTTATTGAAGTACACCACCAGCAGTACAGAACAACGTGAGATGCCGTGATTCCTATTCATAAGATGATCCAAGAGCTGGAGAGCCAAGGGGTGGTCAGCAAAACCCACTCACCCTTTAACAGCCCCATTTGGCCTGTGCACAAATCTGATGGAGAATGGAGACTGACTGTGGACTATCAGGCATTGAATGAAGTGACTCCACCGCTGAGCGCTGCCGTGCCGGACATGCTGGAACTCCAGTACAAGCTGGAGTCCAAGGCAGCAAGGTGGTATGCCACCATTGACATAGCAAATGCATTCTTCTCCATTCCTTTGCAGCAGAGTGCAGGCCTCAGTTTGCTTTCACCTGGAGGGGCATGCAGTACACCTGGAACCGACTGCCCCAGGGGTGGAAGCACAGCCCCACCATCTGCCACGGACTGATCCAGGCTGCACTGGAAAAGGCTGAGGCTCCAAAACATCTACAATATGTTGATGATATCATCGTATGGGAAACACAGCAGTGGAAGAGATTGAGAAAGGATAGAAAATTATTCAAATTCTCCTGGAAACTGGCTTGGCCATCAAGAAAAGTAAAGTTAAAGGACCTGCTCGGGAGATTCAGTTCCTGGGAGTGAAGTGGCAAGATGGACGGCGTCAGATTCCTACTGATGTCATTAACAAGATCACTGCAATGTCCCCACCTACTAACAAGAAGGAGACACAAGCTTTCCTAGGTGCCATAGCCTTTTGGAGAATGCATATCCCTGAGTACAGCCAGATTGTGAGCCCTCTCTACCTGGTCACTCGCAAGAAGAATGATTTCCACTGGGGCCCTGAACAACAGCAAGCTTTCGCCCAGATCAAAGAGGAGAATGCTTGTATGGTAGCCCTTGGCCCAGTCAGGACAGGATCAGAGGTAAAGAATGTGCTCTACTCTGCAGCTGGGAACCATGGTCTGTCTTGGAGCCTTTGGCAAAAGGTGCCTGGTGAGACACGAGGCCGAACCCTGGGATTTTGGAGCAGAAGTTACAGAGGGTCCGAAGGTAACTATACCCCAACAGAGAAGGAAATCCTGGCTGCCTATGAGGGAGTCCAAACTGCTTCAGAAATGATCGGTAGGGAAGCACAGCTTCTCCTGGCACCCCGACTGCCAGTGCTGGGGTGGATGTTCAGCGGAAAGGTTCCTTCCACCCACCATGCCACCAGTGCCACGTGGAGCAAGTGGATTGCCCTTATCACTCAGCGTGGCCGGATTGGAAAACTAAATTGCCCTGGGATTTTGGGAATAATTACAAACTGGCCAGAAGCTGAAGATTTTGGTGTTGCAGATGAGGAACAAGAACCAGTGACACGGGCTGAGGAAGCTCCGCCATACAACCAATTACCAGCAGATGAAACACGCAACGCTTTGTTCACTGACGGTTCCTGTCGCATTGTGGGGATAAATGGAAAGTGGAAAGCATCTGTATGGAGTCCCACACGACGGGTCGCAGAGGCCACTGAAGGAGAGGGCGGATCAAGTCCGTTTGCTGAACTTAAAGCCATTCAACTGGCCCTAGACATTGCAGAAAGAGAGAAGTGGCCAAAGCTCTATTGTATACAGATTTCTGGATGGTAGCCAATGCTCTGCGGGGATGGCTGAAGAGATGGAAAGAGGCAAACTGGCAGCACACAGGGAAACCAATTTGGGCTGCTGAGGAATGGAAAGACATTGCCACTCAGTAGAGAGGCTACCTGTGAAAGTTTGCCATATAGACACACATGTCCTCAAAAGTAGAGCCAATGAAGAGCAGCAAATACTCAGCGGGTAGGTCAAGCTGCAAAAATAGGGGTGTCGAAGATAGACCTTGATTGGGAGCACAAGGGAGAGTTGTTCCTGCCTCGATGGGCCCACGATGCCTCAGGTCATCAGGGCAGAGATGCCACCTATAAGTGGGCACGAGACTGACCATCCCCCGGTGTGACACGGCCAGAGGACCCCCCCCCGCCCCGACCATTCTTCAGTGTGACATGGCCAGAGACCCCACTCCCACCCCCATCATCCCCCAGTGTTTCACGGCCAGAGACCCCCCAGCCCTGCCATTCCCGCCAGGTGATGCATGAGACCCCCCAGGACCACCCAGGGAGGAGGGGGACAGAGACACCCCCGGGCCCCCCGCACTCCCCGCCCGCCCGAGGGTCTCCGTCCTCCTCTGCACGGGGCGGGCAGGGCTGTGAGCTTGGTTTGGGTGGCGAGTGGCTCGTTGGGAGAGCAAAGATCAGGCACAACACTTGATTGGATTTCTTTTCACTTTATTTTGTCGTTATTTTTAGCAGGCCGGGCCGATGGTCAAACCCCTTTTTTGAGGGGGGGCCGGCGTGGTCCCTTGCTGTCCCGGGACTTGTCTGTCCTTACCTGTGTTGAGCCGGGGTGGTGTCCGACCCCCTGCGATTTGGGGGCGCCGGTGTGCTCTCCATCCACGTTACCTTTGGCACGCTGTGCTGTCGCCTTCGACAGGGGGGAAAGCTGTGTCAGTGTCCGCTGTCAGTGTCACTGCCCAGGGGGAGGCTCCGATCGGTGTCCGTCCGCCTTGCCCGGTGGAAAGGGCAGGGAGGGGGCGGGGTTGTCGTCACAACCCAAGAGGAAGCTGTGTCGGTATCCGTCGTACATAGTCCACTCGGAAGATGCTCCTGGGGGTGTCCGTTCATCCTCACCCCGGTGTTGGTCATCCTGGCTTCAGGGGGATGCTCTAATGGTGTCCACCGTCCTCTCCCCAAGGAGAGAATTGGGGAGCGGGGTGTCTCCGTGGTTATCCTGTGTGGAGATGTGGGGAGGGGTCAGGTCACTGCGGTCTTTCTCCACCATGGAGGGGGAGCCGGGTGATCTGTGCTTATTGCGGTGTGCGCTGGGGGAGGGGGGTGGTCTCCGTGGAGTGGAGTCACGGGTGGCGTCTCTGCACCCTTCGTTTCCGGGCAGACGGCGCAGAGCGGATCTGTGCCCACCCCGTGGGTCTCCTCTTGGCCTATTCGGGGCTCCTCTCCCGGGGTCTCCTTCTCCTGCCGCCGCCGCTGCTCCCGACCCAAGCCCCCGGGGGGATGCTCTGTCGGGGCCCGTCCTCCTCTCCCTCGGGGGGATGCTCTGTCGAGTCCATCGTCATCGTCGCCCCAGGGGGGATTCTCTGTCGGGGTCCGTCGTCCTCCTCGCCCCCGGGGGATGCTCTGTCAGGTCCATTGTCGTCCTAGCCCCCGGAGGTATGCTCTGTAAGGGTGCATCGTCCTCCTCTACCTCGGGGGGATGCTGTGTCGGGGTCTGTCGTCCTCCTCGCCCCCGGGGGGATGCTCAGTGGGTCTCCGTTGTTGTCCTTGCCCCCGGGGGGTTGCTCTGTCAGGGTCCGTCCTCCTCTCCCTCGGGGGGATGCTCTGTTGGGGTCCGTCCTCCTCGCCCCCGGGGGATGCTCTGTCGAGTCCATCGTAATCCTTGCCCCAGGGGGGATGCTCTGTTGGGGTCCGTCGTCCTCCTTGCCCCCGGGGGGATGCTCTGTCAGGTCCATTGTCGCCCTCGCCCCCGGGGGGATGCTCTGTTGGGGTCCGTCGTCCTCCTCGCCCCCAGGGGGAAGCTCTGTCTGGGTCCACCCTCCTCTCCCCAAGGAGAGAACCAGGGAGCGGGGTTTTTCCGTGGTTATCCTGTATGGAGATGTGGGGAGGGGTCAGGTCACCGTGGTCTTTCTCCACCATGGAGGGGGGCCCGGGTGATCTGTGCTTATCGCGGTGTGCACTGGGGTGGTCTCTGTGGAGCGGAGTCATGGGTGGGGTCTCCGTGCCCTTCGTTGCTGGGCAGACGGTGCAGAGCGGATCTGTGCCCGCCTCGTGGGTCTCCTCCCAGCGCTGCTCGGGGCTCCTCTCCCGGGGTCTCCTCCTCCCGCCGCTGCCGCTGCTCCCGACCTGAGCCACCGCGGCTCTTTATATACCCGGAACAAGCCCCGCCCCTTTTAGCTTTAGCCAATAGGCATCGAGGAACAAGCGTGGGGGCGGAGCAGCCAACGTCCTGCATTGTGAGGTAACAATGAGGAGGCGTGGCCACAGTGTGACCGAGCAATCTGATTGGTCGGGAGGAGGAGAACTCCAAAAGGGGCGTGGCTTGTGCCCAGGGTCGGCGTGGGGGAGGGGCCGTGGTCACACCGGGATTTTGGGAGCAGCTCTGGGCGCTCCTGGTGCCTCCGCAGCTCTCCTGGAGCCCCGTCAGGCCCTGCAAGAAGCAGAGGAAGGGGTCTCTGCGGGTGGCCTGGCCAATAGGAGGCGTTTCTGTGGGCCCCAGTCCCATTTCTAGAGTGCCCCAAGCCAATGGGAGGGGTCTCTGGGGGTCCCAGCCAGGAGACAGGACTTCCAGTTGCTTTTCAAAGTGCAGTTTCTTTTTCTTACCTTCTACAAAAAAAGTGAGTTCTTGTCACAAGTGTCAACAGCATGGCTGGAAGTTGCAAAACTTCTGCCTACAAGGTCTTTTAAGGATTTATTCACCAATAAAACACTGCCAACACAGATATTTATTTTTAATTCAAAACTAAGATATTTAGTCTAATTGCAGTGTGACCTTTCTTAGTGAATCCTGTTCTGGCACACTGACCTAATGTGTGACATTTTGTCCCCTTTGCAACTACTTTTACTCTTTCTGTATCTTAAACTCTATGGCTAAACTTTTCTCATCTAAATACATCTCTGCTTTGAGTATTAAATCTACATTTTCGCTTCTAGCACTGTCCTGGGTTGATGTTACATCGCTTTGTATCCCCAACTCGTGTGCTGTTCATGCTTGGAAGGTTTATTTTGACTAGTAACTTGCCAGAGTAACTTGGGGAGTGTTTCTTTTTTGTGTGTGTGTGCTAAATAAACAAGTTTTTCCCACTTTTTCCCTCGGAGGAAGTTCTTCCCAAAGCCAGTGGTGGGAGGGGGGATGAGTTCTGGGCGTTTGTTTCCTGGGGCTCTCCTTTGGGAGATTTTTCCCCTAATTTTTTCCCAAACCAGGACAAATATTTATTGTAACTGCATTGGTATAGATTTATAATGTCTTATGTGATGGAGGCTGGCATGTGGGTTTTGTTAGGAGGGTTTTTTGAGGTCTTGATACCTCTCTGGTCTCTGGGGTTATTTTCCTATTGAGAAATAGCTCCAGTACTATCCCTTATCTGTAGTTTTTGTACTAGAGGGATACTGACCAAAATATTTATCAGGCTGGGCTTGGTTGCAATGGCTTGTAAGAGGTTTATGAAGATGCTGGAATTGGTTCCAGGGATATCTTCTGGATCCTGGTTCTGGTTATGCATTCATTTTGTTAGAGGGGAAGAAGGGGAGGAGGCTTTTCACCCTTTGTTTTCCTTTCTCTCCTCTGAATTTTTTACATCTTTATTAGGAAATGTGCAGTTTCCCCTGAATACTAAAGAGATCCTCTTTCTGATATTAGTAAGCTTCCTTACATGGTCTGCAGTTTATATACGATGAGGGCTGAGATTTCTAGAAGTGCTGGTGTGACTCCTGATTTAAAACAAAATGAGAGGAGTCCTGAATGGTGTGGGAAATGGCAGGACCTGGGCCAAAGTTTAAAAGAATTTTCTGATCCTATAGTTTGGGACTTCTCACACGAGCAAATTCAGAACGCAGCTGAGGTGGTAAAATATTTGAAAGAGGAATGCCATGATAACTCTAAGGAAAAAAGGATTCCTGCAGTGAGTTGGGCCCTGGCGTGTGCTTATCATACCCTGCTAGATTCTGCAGGGCCACAGATAGAGGAAAGGGAACAGAGAGATAAATTAGTTACTATCCCAGTTACTCAGGCTGCAGGTAACACCCCAGGCTAAAGGACAGGGGCGAAATTAGACAGTAAGCTCCAACAAGTGGCTGTCGCCACCAGCACAAGAACTGGAATGAGCACGACTAAGATCGATCGCCCAGTGGATGATGATGATGATGATGATGCAGGAGAAGGACCCTCAATGCCTCCTGAAATGAAACCTGGAGTCAAAGCGGCCGGTGCAAGATCAGAGACCAATCTTGAGTCCTTTTCCTTGAAGGACCTTCATGGTCTGAGGAAGGATTATACGAGACGACCTGATGAGTCCATAATTAGTTGGCTGCTCCGGCTTTGGGATGCGGCAGGTGAGTCTGCCATCCTGGATGGCACTGAGGTGAGACATCTGGGATCACTGTCACATGATCCATCATGGATCAAGGAATGATGAGGGGGACTAACCCTCACAGCCTCTGGGCACGGGTCCTAGATAGTGTGGCACAGAGGTACCTATGTGCAGATGATCTGTATATGCAGCAGACATGATGGAAGACCATAGGGCAAGGGATCCTGAGAGAGATGGCAGTGGTGGAGATCATTTTCTCAGATGATATAACAACTAAGAATCCAGATTTAGTACCTTGTACCCCAGTGATGTAGAGGAAACTCGTGTGGCTTGGGCCCCTGAATATGCGTCTGCCCCAGCAATAATGAAGCGAGATGAGGTGTATGAGACAGTACTTGATATGGCAAAGAAGCTTCGTGCATCTGCGGATGCACTACATGGCCCGACTCATGCTAGAATTGCAGCTGTGGAAACACACTTGCGAGACTTAGAAGATACAAGAGAATCATTGGAAATTTAGGGAGGAGATTAAGGAGGACCTCCTCCAAATCTCAGCTGTACAGATTAAAAACCCTGGTACCCAACGCAGACGTTCCCCCAATGGGAAGAGGAGGTACACTCCCCGAGCTGAGTTTTTCTTGCGGGATTCTGGAGACAATATGAGGAGATCGGATGGGAATCCCACAGCTAGTGCGGGATTTGAAGGAAGGAAAGATTGAAAGAGGAAGTTCCACCAGAAGGAAGCCGCTCCTGTTTCTCGCAGCCAAAGTGCCGAACACGATACTGATAATGACATGTCTGATCCTCTTGAGGGAACTTCTAAGATGTATGCCCCAGAAAAGAAGGAGAAACAGGCTTTGAGGGGCCCTGCCTCTAGCCAGGGTGAGGCAAGGGAGAACCGTGTTTTTTGGACCGTGTGGATTCAATGGCCTGGCACTTCGAAACCACGGAAATATAAAGCTTTAGTGGACACAGGTGCACAGTGTACGATACTTCCATCAAGACACGTGGGAGCAGACTCTGTTTCAATTGCTGGTGTGACAGGTGGATCGCAGGACTTCACCCTGGTGGAAGCAGAAGTGAGTTTAACTGGAAAGGATTGGAAGAAACATCTTATTGTGACTGGTCCAGAGGCCCCATGTATTTTGGGCATAGATTACCTTCAGAGCGGATATTTTAAGGACCCAAAAGGACTAAGATGGGCATTTGGAACAGCAACTGTGATGGCAGAGCGTATTCGACAATTGAACACCTTGCCTGGACTATCTGAGAATCCAATTACAGTAGGACTTCTGCAGGGAGAAGAACAACGAGTACCAATTGCCACTTCAATAGTGCACCACCAGCAGTACAGAACAACGCGAGATGCTGTGATTCCTATTCATAAGATGATCCGAGAGCTGGAGAGACAAGGGGTGGTTAGTTATACCCACATACCCTTTAACATTTGGCCTGTGCACAAATCTGATGGGGAATGGAGACTGACTGTGGATTATCATGCATTGAATGAAGTGACTCCACCGCTGAGCGCTGCTGTGCCGGACATGCTGGAACTCCAGTATCAGTTGGAGTTCAAGGCAGCAAGGTGGTATGCCACCATTGACATTGCAAATGCATTCTTCTCCATTCCTTTGGCAGAGTGCAGGCCTCAGTTTGCTTTCACCTGGAGGGGCGTGCAGTACACCTGGAACCGACTGCCCCAGGGGTGGAAGCACAGTCCCACCATCTGTCATGGACTGATCCAGGCTGCACTGGAAAAGGGTGAAGCTCCGGAACATCTACAATATATTGATGATATCATCGTATGGGGAAACACAGCAGCAGAAGTGTTTGAGAAAGGAGAAAAAAAATCCAAATTCTCCTGGAAGCCGGCTTCACCGTCAAGAAGAGTAATATTTAAGGAATCTGCTGGGAGATTCAGTTCCTGGGAGTAAAGTGGCAAGATGGACGGTGTCAGATTCCTACTGATGTTATTAACAAGATTACAGCTATGTCCCCACCTACTAACAAGAAGGAGACACAAGCTTTCCTAGGTGCCATAGCCTTTTGGAGAATGCATATCCCTAAGTATAGCCAGATTGTGAGCCCTCTCTACCAGGTCACTAGCAAGAAGAACATTTCCACTGGGGCCCTGAACAGCAGCAAGCTTCGCCGATCAAACAGGAGATTGCCCATGCAGTAGCCCTTGGCCCAGTCAGGACAGGACGAGATGTGAATAATGTACTTTACTTGGCAGCCGGGAGCCATGGTTTGTCTTGGAGCCTGTGGCAGAAGGTGCCTGGCGAGACCTGAGGCCGACCCCTGGGATTTTGGAGCAGAAGTTACAGAGGGTCCGAAAGTAATTACACGCCCACAGAGAAGGAAATCTTAGCTGCCTATGAGGGAATCCAAGCTGCTTCAGAAGTGATTGGCACGAAGCACAGCTTCTCCTGGCAACCTGACTGCCAGTGCTGGGGTGGGTGTTCAGCGGAAAGGTTCCCTCCACCCACCATGTCACCTGTGCCACATGGAGCAAGTGGATTGCCCTTATCACTCAACGCGCCCAGATTGGAAAACTAAATCGCCCTGGGATTTTGGAGATAATTACAAACTGGCCAGAAGGTGAAAGTTTTGGTGTCACAGATGAGGAACAAGAACCAGTGACACGGCTGAAGAAGCTCCACCCTACAACCAGTTAGCAGCAGAGGAAGCACGCTATGCTTTTCACTGATGGCTCCTGTCGCGTCATAGGGACGAATCGGAGATGGAAAGCAGCCGTATGGAGCCCTACACGATGGGTTGCAGAGGCTACTGAAGGAGAAGAAGGATCTAGTCAATTCGCTGAACTCAAAGCCATCCAACTGGCCTTAAATATCGCTGAAAGAGAAAGGTGGACAAAGCTCTATTTGTATACTGATTCCTGGATGGTAGCCAATGCTCTGTGGGGGTGGCTGAAGAGAT
>NW_027636170.1:0-13954 GCF_903797595.1 Erithacus rubecula
TGAGCCCATCTGTCCCTGCAGACAGCATGAAGGGAACCTGCTGGCTCAACATCCAGGACGGGCGCTGCGAGGTCAACATCAACGGGGCCACGCTGAAATCCGAGTGCTGTGCCACCCTGGGGGCAGCCTGGGGCAGCCCCTGCGAGCGCTGCGAGATCGGTGAGGCTGTGCCTGGCTCTGGCATTCCCAGGGAAATGCTGGAGCTGTGCCAGGGCATGGGATGGAGATCAGGAACAGGGGGAAATCCCCAGAGGGTGGTGGGGCACTGACAGCGCTCTCAGGGATGGGTGGGGGGTTGGTGGGGTGGTGAGGAGGGTCAGGAGCTGGGCTGGGTGATGCTGTGGGTCCATCCCAGCTCTGGGTATTCCAAGATTCTGTGGGAAACCTGGAAGGGTTTCCTGGCTGACATCCCTGTCCCCTGCAGACACCGCCTGTCCCCGGGGCTACGCCCGCATGAAGGGCGTCACCTGTGAAGGTAAAGTGTTGCAGAATGGGAAACTGCTTTTCCTGGGAATGGGGTCATTGCTTCCTTGTTGCCCTCCTGCCTCCCTGAGTCTTGGGGGGGATCTCCTCTCTGGCCTTTGTCTGTCTGTGTGTCTGTCTGTGTGTCCGTGCCCAGATCCTGGCTCTGTTTGTGCCCCATTTTCATGGATAAATCACCACTTGAAGCCTGCTGGGCAATTCTCTGCTCCTCCCACCTCCTCTGGGAGCCCCTTGAGGCCCCACTGGCCGTGTCCCCCCCTGTGCCATCCCTGAGCTTGCCCCACTGTGCCCACAGACGTGAACGAGTGCGAGGTGTTCCCGGGCGTGTGCCCCAACGGGCGCTGTGTGAACTCGGCCGGCTCCTTCCGCTGCGAGTGCCCCGAGGGGCTGACCCTGGATGGCACTGCCAGGACCTGTGTGGGTAAGGGCACCTCCTCTACCCCCGTCCTGCCCCCCCAGCTGCTCCTTTCCCCAGCAGGAATTCTTGGGAATACCTGGAAGACTCACAAAACTTCGCAGCTGAAGCGGAGTTTTGTGTCCCCAAGCCCAGCTGGTGACACCATTGTCCTTCTTGGGTGGGTTCAGGAGTGACCAAATGACCTCAGGGGTTAAAGGTGTGGCCCAGCAGCCCTAAAACAGCTCCTGGGCACCCAGTGCCGAACTCCTGCCCTTTGCAGGGGCCACCTGTGCTTGCAGCAGTGTTGAAGGAAAGCCTGGATGTGGCACTCAGTGCCACGGTTGGGTGACAAGGTGATGTTGGGTCACCTGATGATCTCAAAGGTCTTTCCCAGCCTAAATTCTGAGATTCTGTGAGGATCCTTCCTCTGACCCTGCTGCCAGCAGTCCATGCTATGCAATCCCTCCCCAAAAACCACTTCCCTCATCCCCATGGAGGACAGCCCCCTGTCCAAAGCCAGCCCTGGCTGTCCCTCGAGCAGAGCCCGTGCGTGCGGGGGGCTCAGGGGGGCTCAGGGGTGCCGTGTCCCCCCAGACGTGCGGGTGGAGCAGTGCTACATGCGCTGGGACGAGGACGAGTGCACGGAGCCGCTGCCCGGCAAGTTCCGCATGGATCTGTGCTGCTGCTCCGTGGGCTCGGCCTGGGGCGCCGACTGCGAGGAGTGTCCCCGCCTGGGCTCCGCCGAGTTCAAGGCGCTGTGTCCCCGCGGGCCCGGCTTTGCCAACCGCGGCGATGTGCTCTCGGGGCGGCCCTTCTACAAAGGTGAGGGGACGGGGCTGGGCGGGGCTGGGCGGGGCTGGGCAGGGCTGGGTGGGGCTGGGCTGGGTGGGGCTGGGCTGGGCGGGGTGGGGCTGGGTGGGGCTGGGCAGGGTGGGGCTGGGCTGGGTGGGGCTGGGCTGGGTGGGGTTGGGTAGGGCTGGGTGGGGCTGGGCTGGGCTGAACGGGGCTGGACGGGGCTGGGCTGGGCTGAGCTGGATAGGGCGGGGCAGGGCTGGGCTGGGCTGGGCTGAACGGGGCTGGGCAGGGCTGGGCTGAGGCGGTTCGTGGGGACCCTCTTAACTGCATCCCTGTGATCCCCTCTGACCTGAGGGGGGGGTTCATGGGGATCCCCCTCACTCTATCCCTGCGATCCCCTCTCTGAGCTGGAGGGGTTTGTAGGGATCCCTTCACTGCATCCCTGTGATCCCCTCTGGGCTGAGGGGGTTCATGGGGATCCCCTCACTGTATCCCTGTGATCCCCACTCTGGGCTGGAGAGGAGGGGTTAATGGGGATCCCCTCACTGCATCCCTGTGCTCCCCTCTGAGCTGGAGGGGTTTGTGGGGACCCCCTCACTGCATCCCTGTGCTCCCCCCAGATGTGAACGAGTGCAAGGTGTTCTCGGGGCTCTGCACCCACGGCACCTGCAGGAACACCATCGGCAGCTTCAGGTGCATCTGCGGCAATGGATTTGCTCTGGATGCTGAGGAGAGGAACTGCACAGGTGAGGGACCCCCTCTGGGGTGATCCTGCTGCCTTGGGGGGCTCAGCAGGTCCCTAAATATTTAGGGGCAAGGGCAGGAGCATCAAGGCAGGATGGACTTTGGGGTTTGGAGCAGCCCAGATTGGGGATTCTGCCCCTGCCCACATGGGTGGGATTTAAGGTCCCTCCAACCCAAACCATGCTGGAATTCATGATCCCACCAGGCTCCTGGGGTGAAGGGCCAGCCCTGCCCCGTGGAACAGCCACCCAGGGGTGGGAATTCCTGGGTGTGGGGCCCTGTCCTGCCCCAGTGCCTGTGCTTGTCCCCAGACATCGACGAGTGCCGCATCTCCCCCGACCTGTGCGGCCACGGCTCCTGCCTCAACACCCCGGGCAGCTTCGAGTGCGAGTGCTTCGAGGGCTACGAGAGCGGCTTCATGATGATGAAGAACTGCATGGGTGAGTGGGGCAGGGCAGGGCCTGAACCAGGGCTGGGAGCTGCCGAGGGCCCCATAAAATGCTGTTTGTCCTGTTTAAAATGCTGTTTGTTGTGTGTAAAATGCTGTTTGTCGTGTTTAAAATGCTCTTTGTTGTGTTTAAAATGCTGTTTGTCGTGTGTAAAATGCTGTTTGTCGTATTTAAAATGCTCTTTGTTGTGTTTAAAATGCTGTTTATCGTATTTTAAATGCTCTGTGTTGTATTTAAAGTGGTCTTTATTGTATCCAAATGATGCAGCAGTTCACGGGTTGTGGGTGACAGAGCCCAGCCCGAGCCTTTTCAGCCCCAGCTGTGGTTTCATCTCAAAGTTCTTCTAGTTCTGGTTACAATGCATTAAATACTTTTCATTGTACAGCATCTTAAAACAATTAACACCTTGACTATCACCTATAGCCTGTCATTACTAGCATTACCATATTCCAGTTAAGATTCCAATCACCAAAAGTTAGTGTGTTACAGTTTAAGCCAGAAGTTGTCTTTCAGTTTTCTTGCAGTGGAAAATTATGAGATCCTTTCTCTACTTGCAACATGGCATTTTTGTTTGTCTGTAAAAATCTTATTATAAAAAAAAAAAATTATTATTTTTTTTTTAAATCTTTTGTTTGAGGTGGATTTATCCTTTGCTCTAAGTTATAAAATCCCTTCACAACTCTTGCTCTTTGCCTTCTTAGTTACCCAGCAATTGGCTCAGCAATTCTTCTACATCAAAACTTGCTTTCATTTCTATTCCCTCTTCAGATTCAACATTCAAAGATCTTTCTGTTATATCTGTGAGACCTTCCTGTCATGTCCTTATCCTTCCCAACAGGGCTGTGTCCCGTGGGCAGCTCCTGGGACAGGGCAGACCCCCAGATATTGCACAGATCAACCCCCCATGAGGGGTTCTGGGACCCCCCTGCCCCCCTCACTCTCAGTTCTGGGGGTCCCTTCACCTGAACATTTCACCCCCTTTGTCCTGGCACCAGCTCCTCCCGTCTGCACGAGGCTTGTTTTTATTCTGTCAGAGTCTCATCTGTTTTCAATTGAATAATTCTTGTTTGGAGCTTAAAAAAAATCCCATCAGTGACCTCAGCACCTCAGTTTGTCTCCAGCAGCTCAGCCAGACTCCTGCTGTCCTCTCATTCCTGGCATTCCATGTTTTATCCTCTGTCCAGCCAGACTCACTTGTCTCACTGACCTGCTCTCAATATTCTGCTTTGGCTTGGGCTTCCAAACCACTTCAAGCCATGATTCAACACCATTTATTTATTTTTCATGTTTTATTCTCTGTGCTGTTTAAAATAAATCACTGCCCTGGCAGGGGCTTTGTCTTTTCTGGACAATTTGTAGCTGGGTTTGCACAGCTCCCACTGACCATCCTCTCCCTCCTGCCCCATTTCTGGGACTCTGGGAATATCACAGTCCTCACCCATGACCTGATGTCTTCTTGCAGTAATCTGATTTCTAATCTTTATAGGAGGATATAAATTTCATTTGTTCTTTTCATTGTTCTTTTTTTAAATTTAATGCTCACTGTTACTTGTCCAATTCTGCTTCATCCTTTTTTTTTTTTTTCTGGGTGACAGGGAGCTGAGTCATCTCACCCCAAAGGGGGTGGTGATGTTTTGTCACTGCCTGTGGTCAGGAATTAACTTCTTCCCACCTTTGTTTGGCAGCAGAATTTGGCTTCAGCCTCCTGAGGGAGGAATTCTTTCCAGCCTGGGGCAGGGGACAGCACCAGCCTGGGATTCACCAGGAGCAGGCTCCCATTTTTTCATCCCATTTGCAGCTCTATCCCAGCCCTCTTTACCTGAAAACCTCGTCAGTGTTTTATCCAAGGGAGGGAAAATATCCCATTCTTCACTTCAAGGCTGGAGTCAGGAAAATAAACATGAGAGGAAAATGAGTTTTTTTAATATATCCGACCTCAGTCCCTTTCTCTGCTGTCGCTGAGGGCTCTTGGGTTCTGCTGAGGTCAAGGCATGAACTGGGATTTCCCAATGTTCAGATTCCAACCAGGAGAGCACTGGATCCAAGCCCTGAACTCCTGTGTGATAATCCCTGTGTGATAATCCCTGTGTGATAATCCCTGTGTGATATTCCCTGTGTGATATTCCCTGTTCTGGGATCCCAGCCCTGTTTTCCCTGCCCTGTTAACTGTCTGATATTCCATGTTCTGGGATCCCAGCCCTGCTTTCCCTGCCCTGTTAACGGTGTGATATTCCCTGTGTGATATTCCCTGTGTGATATTCCCCATTCTGGGATCCCAGCCCTGCTTTTCCTGCCCTGTTAACTCTGTGATAGTCCCTGTGTGATATTCCCTGTTCTGGGATCCCAGCCCTGTTTTCCCTGCCCTATTCCCTGTGTGATATTCCCTGTGTGATATTCCCCATTCTGGGATCCCAGCCCAGCTTTCCCTGCCCTGTTAACTGTCTGATATTCCATGTTCTGGGACCCCAGCCCTGCTTTCCCTGCCCTGTTAACTCTGTGCTCTCCCCGTTCTGGGATGCTCCTCCCTCGGAGAAGCCCCTGGGGGGACCAATCCCACCCATTTTCCCGTGCAGACATCAACGAGTGCGAGCGGGACCCGCTGCTGTGCCGGGGTGGGGTCTGCATGAACACCGAGGGCAGCTTCGAGTGCCTCTGCCCCCCGGGCCACGAGCTGACAGCCGAGGGACACACCTGCATTGGTGAGGGCACCGCAGGGAGATCCAGGGAGCTGCTGCAGGGCTCTGGGGGTCTGCTTCCCCTCCTGCGTGTGCCTTCCTGGGAAGGGGTGAAGGGTTGGAGCAGCCTGGGCTAAGGGAGGTGTCCCTGTCCCTGCCATGTCCCTTCTCCCTGTCCCTGTCCCTGCCATGTCCCTTCTCCCTGTTCCTTTTCCTCTGCCAGTCCCTGCCCCTGTTCCTGCTCCTGTTCCTGCTCCTGTATCTCTTTTCCCATTCCTGTCCCGGCCATGTCCCTTCTCCCTGTCCCTTTTCCCGTCCCAGTCCCTGCCCCTGTCCCTGCTCCTTTCCCTGCCTGTGTCCCTTTTCCCATCCCTGTCCCTTTTCCCATCCCTGTCCTGCTCCTGTCCCCATCCCTGTCCTTTTTCCCATCCCTGTCCCTTTTCCTGTCCCTGCCCTGCTCCTGCTCCCATCCCCATCCCGGTCCCTTTTCCCATCTTTGCCCCTGTCCCTGCTCCTTTCCCTGCCCTGCTCCTGTCCCCATCCCTGTCCCTTTTCCCATCCCTGTCCTGCTCCTGTCCCCATCCCTGTCCCTTTTCCCATCCCTGTCCTGCTCCTGTCCCCATCCCTGTCCCTTTTCCCATCCCTGTCCTGCTCCTGCTCCCATCCCATCCCTGTCCCTTTTCCCATCCCATCCCTGCCCCTTTTCCCATCCCATCCCTGTCCCTTTTCCCATCCCATCCCTGTCCCTTTTCCCATCCCTGTCCTGCTCCTGCTCCCATCCCATCCCTGTCCCTTTTCCCATCCCATCCCTGTCCCTTTTCCCATCCCTGCCCCTTTTCCCATCCCATCCCTGCCCCTTTTCCCATCCCATCCCTGCCCCTTTTCCCATCCCCATCCCTGCCCCTTTTCCCATCCCATCCCTGTCCCTTTTCCCATCCCCATCCCTGCCCCTTTTCCCATCCCTGCCCATGGATGATCCTTCAGCTCCCTCCACCCAAAGCTTTCAGTGTTTCCTTGCCAAGTGTGCCCAGCTCACCCAAGAGAAGGGGCCGAGCTCCTTCCCATGGTTTGGTTGCACTGGTGTCCGTGGCTGCTCCCTTTGAGCAGTTTGGACACCCAGGGGTGAGTGTCCTGAGGTGCCCAGGGGTTGTGCTGAGCAGGGCTGGCTGCTCCACGTGCTCTTGTCCCCTCAGACATCAACGAGTGCTCTCTCAGTGACAATCTGTGTCGCAACGGGCGCTGTGTCAATGTCATCGGCACCTACCAGTGCTCCTGCGACCCGGGGTTCCAGGCCACGCCCGACAGGCAGGGCTGTGTGGGTGAGTCCTGCTCCAAACCCTCCTGCCAGGACCTGGGGACAGCCCAGGACCCTCCTGGGCTCCTCAGGGTGAAGCAAAGGGGGAAGTGCTGGGTGAGCCGAGCCTGTGCTGCCGTCACTGGTGTGAGGGGTTTGGGATGAGCAGTGAGGTGTTTGCTCTCCTCTTCTCCCACCCAAAATTCTGCCTGGGCTCTGTGCAGGGCCAGGGGCTGGGCTGGCTCCCTGTGGGTCCCTCCCAGCTCAGGTGCCTGTGCTTGTCCCCAGACATCGACGAGTGCACCATCAGCAACGGGGGCTGTGACACGCACTGCTCCAACTCCGAGGGCAGCTACGAGTGCAGCTGCAGCGAGGGCTATGCCCTGATGCCAGACAAGAGGTCCTGTGCAGGTCAGTGCCACCTTGGCTCCTGCAGGTGCTGCCCAGGGCCCTCTGTATCCCCCACAACCGGCCCCAGGACGAGGGGTCTCGTATTTAAGTCCCTTCCAAAGGAAGGATTTTCCTGGGTGGATGATTCTGCTTTGCCATCCACTCACAATTTGGGATTTGCTGCTGTCCCCTGGTTTTCCAGCATTTCTCTGTATTCCTCTCTGCAGATATTGATGAGTGTGAGGACAACCCTGACATCTGTGACGGGGGGCAGTGCACCAACATCCCTGGCGAGTACCGCTGCCTCTGCTTCGACGGCTTCATGGCCTCCCTGGACATGAAGACCTGCATTGGTGAGCCCTGGCTGTGCCCTGGGTGTGGCCCATGGCCAGCTGTCCCACCCTGTCCCCAGAGCCACCCCTGGCTCCTCGGGGTGTGCCATGGTCAGTTCTGTCCTGCAGATGTGAACGAGTGCGACCTCAACCCCAACATCTGCCTGCACGGGGAGTGTGAGAACACCAAGGGCTCCTTCATCTGCCACTGCCAGCTGGGCTACTTCGTCAAGAAGGGGACCACAGGGTGCACAGGTGGGGGCTCAGCACACCTGGGGTGCACAGGTGGGGGCTCAGCACACCTGGGGTGCACAGCAGGGAGAATAGCACACCTGGGGTGCACAGGTGGGAGAATAGCACACCTGGGGTGCACAGGTGGAAGCTCAGCACACCTGGGGTGCACAGCAGGGAGAATAGCACACCTGGGGTGCACAGCTGGGAGCTCAGCACACCTGGAACCCGTGAGAAGGAGCAGGAACCCCCTCCCAGAGCAGCCCTGGGGACACCCCCGTGCTGGGTGCCCTGTGGGGGCTCTGTGGGGTGTGCAGTGTGCTGGGCAGGCACAGAGAGGCAGGAACCCACCTGTTCCCAGGTGGTGGCCAGGCCAGGACCCTGCCCTTGCTGAGCTCCTCAGCTCCAGGCTCCAAGCCCAGGCAGCCTCTCCTCCAAAGCCCTGGGAGCTCTGGGTGCCCAAACCCTGGAGCAGGACGGTGCCAGTGCTGCTGGGAGGGCTGAGCTGTGCCAGGCTGAGCTGTGCCAGGCTGAGCTGAGCCAGGCTGAGCTGTACCAGGCTGAGCTGAGCCAGGCTGAGCTGAGCCAGGCTGTGCTGGGAGGGCTGAGCTGTGCCAGGCTGAGCTGTGCCAGGCTGAGCTGAGCCAGGCTGAGCTGAGCCAGGCTGTGCTGGGAGGGCTGAGCTGTGCCAGGCTGAGCTGAGCCAGGCTGAGCTGAGCCAGGCTGTGCTGGGAGGGCTGAGCTGTGCCAGGCTGAGCTGTGCCAGGCTGAGCTGGGAGGGCTGAGCTGTGCCAGGCTGCGCTGTGCCAGGCTGAGCTGTGCCAGGCTGAGCTGTGCCAGGCTGAGCTGGGAGGGCTGAGCTGTGCCAGGCTGAGCTGAGCCAGGCTGAGCTGTACCAGGCTGAGCTGTGCCAGGCTGAGCTGTGCCAGGCTGAGCTGTGCCAGCCCTGCTGGGAGGGCTGAGCTGTGCCAGGCTGAGCTGGGAGGGCTGAGCTGTGCCAGGCTGAGCTGTGCCAGGCTGAGCTGGGAGGGCTGAGCTGTGCCAGGCTGTGCTGTGCCAGGCTGAGCTGTGCCAGGCTGAGCTGTGCCAGCCCTGCTGGGAGGGCTGAGCTGTACCAGGCTGAGCTGTACCAGGCTGAGCTGTGCCAGACTGAGCTGTGCCAGGCTGAGCTGTGCCAGCCCTGCTGTCCTTGCCCTGCAGACATTGATGAGTGTGAGATTGGGGCCCACAACTGTGACGTGCACGCCTCCTGCATCAACATCCCCGGCAGCTTCAAGTGCAAGTGCCGCTCGGGCTGGCTCGGGGACGGGCTCAAGTGCAATGGTGAGTGCCCAGGGGAGGAGCTCCTGCTCCAGCCTGCAGGACAGGAGCTCTGCAGGGACCTGCTGGCTCTGCTCTGATGGGAGGGGACAGTGAGGGGATCAGGCTCTGATCCCAGGGGATGAGAGGGAACAGCCTCACATGGCACCAGGGGAGGGTCAGGGTGGGTATTGAGGGAATCTTCATGGAATTGTCCAGCCCTGGCCCAGTCAGCATCCCTGGAGGGATTTAAAGCCATGCAGATGTGGCACTTGGGGACATGGTGAGTGGCTTAGCAGGGCCATAAAGGCTCCCAGGGATATGTTTGAGCTTCCAAGTGACTGGACAGTCTCCTGGGCCATTTGTGGGCCCCTGTAGCTGCTCAGGAAAAAGGCAAGAAAAGGTTTCCAGGCCAGGCTGGACAGGGCTGGGAGCAGCCTGGGCTAGTGGAAGGTGTCCCTGGGGATGGAACCTTCAGGTGCTCCCCACCCAATCCCCTCTGTGGCTCCATGATGAGCGACTGCAGCTCATCCAGGAGCCCGAGGTCATTCCAGACTGGCCAGGCCAGGCCCTGACAGGCTGTTGTTGTGCCTGCCCAGACCTGGATGAGTGTGCAACTGAGGAGCACAAGTGCAACCTGAACGCCAACTGTGTGAACACGCCGGGCTCGTACCGCTGCGCCTGCCGGGACGGCTTCAACGGGGACGGCTTCTCCTGCTCGGGTGAGCCCGGGGGCTCTGTGCCAGCCCCTCTGCTGGCTCTGAGCACTGGGGCTCTGTGACAGCCCCTCTGCTGGCTCTGAGCACTGGGGCTCTGTGACAGCCCCTCTGCTGGCTCTGAGCACTGGGGCTCTGAGCACTGGGGCTCTGTGCCAGCCCCTCTGCTGGCTCTGAGCACTGGGGCTCTGTGACAGCAGGGCTCTGTGACAGCAGGGCTCTGTGCCTCTGGGCTGGGGCTCTGAACCACTGGGGATCTGTGCCCCCAGCCCCTCTGTGCCCCCATCCCCTCTGTGCCCCCATCCCCTCTGTGCCCCCATCCCCCCTGTGCCCCCATCCCCTCTGTGCCCCCATCCCCTCTGTGCCCCCAGCCCCTCTGTGCCCCCAGCCCCTCTGTGCCCCCAGCCCCCCTGTGCCCCCATCCCCTCTGTGCCCCCATCCCCCCTGTGCCCCCAGCCCCTCTGTGCCCCCATCCCCCCTGTGCCCCCATCCCCTCTGTGCCCCCAGCCCCTTTTTGCCCCCATCCCCTCTGTGCCCCCATCCCCCCTGTGCCCCCATCCCCCCTGTGCCCCCATCCCCTCTGTGCTCCCAGCCCCTCTGTGCCCCCAGCCCCTCTGTGCCCCCATCCCCCCTGTGCCCCCAGCCCCTCTGTGCCCCCAGCCCCTCTGTGCCCCCAGCCCCTCTCAGTGCTCCATCCCTGCAGTTCCCCAAAGCACAGAGCACGCCCTGCTGTGTGCCAGACCCCTCCAGCCCCTCCTCACGGGTGTCTGGGGAGGCTGGGGGCTGTGGCAGCCTCCCAGCAGTGGGTGGGTGCTCTGGGGGTGCCCTGGGCTGGCTGAGGGCAGCCCCCAGCCCTGCCTGTCCCTGCAGACGTGGACGAGTGTGCAGACAACGTGAACCTGTGTGAGAACGGGCAGTGCCTGAACGCGCCCGGCGGGTACCGCTGCGAGTGCGAGATGGGCTTCAACCCCACCCAGGACAGCAGGGCCTGCCAGGGTGAGTGCCAGCCCTGAGCCCTCCTGGCCTTCTCTGTGCTCTGCTCTCCCCTCCTGGGCTGCACCAGCCACAGCCCAGCACCTGCTGGTGCATCCTGAGCTGCCTCCTCTGGTCCCCAACCTTCAGAGAGCTTGGGCTGAGCCTGGGTGCCTGCAGAATGGAAAACCAGGAGAGCAGGGCTGAGGGGAGAGGGTGGGAGAGGGTGAGTGGCCCAGCTCCTCCAGGAGAGTGTCTCAAATGGCACCAGCACCAGCCTGGGGTGGGTTGGTCACAGCTGGGCAGGAGGTGGGGGCAGGAACAGCTTGTCCTTGTCACAGCCTGTCCTGTCCCTCAGCCTGTCCTGTCCTGTCCCTCACCCTGTCCCAGCCTGTCCTGTCCCTCAGCCTGTCCTGTCCTGTCTCTCAGCCTGTCCCAGCCTATCCCCAGCTGTCCTTGTTTTGCAGACATTGATGAATGCACCTTCCAGAACATCTGTGTGTTTGGCACCTGCCAGAACCTGCCCGGGATGTTCCGCTGTGCCTGCGACGATGGATATGAGCTGGACAGGAGTGGGGGCAACTGCACAGGTCAGGGCTCCTGGCCCCTGCTCTGGGCTCTGCTCTGGGCTCTGCTCTGGGCTCTGCTGGCCCCTCCATGGCTGCCCAAACCAGCCCATCGTCCCTGGGATGTCTCTGCTGCTGGGAGTGGCACAGTGCAAGGGGGATCTTTGCCTCACCTGGGCTGGGGAAACACAGAGCTCAGGCTGGGCTGGGCTTTCCTGGCAGTGCTGCCCTTGATCTGCAGTGTCCATCTGTCCTTCCTTGCAGACATCAACGAGTGTGCAGACCCTGTGAACTGCATCAACGGGCTCTGCGTCAACACCCCCGGCAGCTACCTGTGCAACTGCCCCCAGGACTTTGAGCTGAACCCCACTGGGGTGGGCTGTGTGGGTGAGTGCCACCTCCCTCCCACCCACCCTGGGCTGCTTCTTGCTGCTCCTGTGTGGCTGGAGCTGGACACAGCCAGGGTGGTTGTCCCTGCCTGCCTGTGCTGTCCCCCGTGGGTTTAACCCTGCAGAACCCACGTGTTAGTCAGTGAGTCTGGGGTCTCTCTGAATTCCTGGAGGTCCTAGAACCTCTCACCCACGTCCTGTTGGGTGTGCCCCACCTCGTGTCACTGTCACCACTGTGGGTGCCCCTCCAGGGCAGCATTCCTGGAGCTTTCATTGCAGCTTTTATTTCCTGGCAGTGCCCAGGGCTGGGCTGGACAGGGCTTGGAGCAGCCTGGGACTGTGCAAGGTGTCCCTGCCCACGGCCAGGGTGATCCTTCAGCTCCCTTCACCCCAAAGCATTTGGGGTTCCCTGATCCCACACAGCTCCCAGCACAGAGCCCCAGCAACCCCCAGCCTTTCCTTACCCTGGAGGATCTCCCACTCCTTTGCAGCCCATGGCAGGGTGTGGGAAGGGGTCACCTTTAATCCCCCTTCCCTCCCAACCCCAAACCATCCCAGAACTGCACGATCACAGCCCTGCTGCAGGCAGGAGGTGCCCAGGGGGCTGTGCCCAGGGGGGCTGTGCCCAGGGGGGCAGGCTGTGCCCAGGGGGGCTGGCTGTGCCCAGGGGGCTGTGCCCAGGGGGGCAGGCTGTGCCCAGGGGGGCTGGCTGTGCCCTGGGGCTGTGCCCAGGGGGGCAGGCTGTGCCCAGGGGGGCTGGCTGTGCCCAGGGGGCTGTGCCCAGGGGTCTGTGCCCAGGGGGCTGTGCCCTGGGGGTCTGGCTGTGCCCAGGGGGGCTGTGCCCAGGGGGCTGTGCCCAGGGGGTCTGTCTGTGCCCAGGGGGGCTGTGCCCAGGGGGTCTGTGCCCTGGGGGTCTGTCTGTGCTCAGGGGGGCTGTGACCAGGGGGCTGTGCCCTGGGGGTCTGGCTGTGCCCAGGGGGGCAGGCTGTGCCCAGGGGGGCTGGCTGTGCCCAGGGGGGTGGCTATGCCCAGCAGCCCTGTCTCTGTGCAGATACCCGGGTGGGGAATTGCTTCCTGGACACGCAGGACCGGGGGGACGGGGGCATCTCCTGCAGCGCCGAGATCGGCGTGGGCGTCACCAGAGCCTCCTGCTGCTGCTCCCTGGGCAGGGCCTGGGGCAACCCCTGCGAGCTCTGCCCTCCTGCCAACACCAGTGAGTGGGGAGAGCTGGCATGGGCAGGGGAGAGGGGCAGGGATGGTTCCCAGGGCATCCTCACCCCAGGCTGGAGGGGCTGAGCTCGGCATGTGCTGCTCCATCAGGGCAGGACAGGGGTGGGATGGGCTGGGGGAGGCCTGGCTGTTGTGTCTGGGGGGTCCAGGCTGGGATCCTTCATTCCCAAGGCAGGGAAGGGGAGGGAATGTGGGATAATCCCACTTGGAGGGAGGGCAGGTGATGGGAATGGAGCTGCTGCATCTGAGCCCTGGCCACGTCCTCATGGGCTGGTCCTGCTGGGATTCTCCTCATGGGTTTTTCCTGCTGGGATTCTCCTCATGGGATTTTCCTGCTGGGATTCTCCTGCTCTCCCCACCCCTCCTGGCTCTCATTCCCCTCCCTGCCTCTCTCCACAGCTGAGTACAAGACCTTGTGCCCTGGGGGAGAAGGATTCCGGCCCAACCCCATCACTGTCATCCTGGAGGGTGAGTGATCCCTGTTCCCATGTCCCCTCCCCAGGGATGGGTGCTGGGGACACTGTGGGGACACTGTGGGGACACTGTGCCACGGCCCTGGGCTGCTGGGTGCCCACTGACCACCACTGGTGGGCACAAAGTGTGGCCATGATGCAGAGCAGGGCTGGGCAGAGTGGCACAGGCAGTGACAATGTCCCTCTGCTGTCCCTCCTCAGACATTGATGAGTGCCAGGAGCTGCCAGGGCTGTGCCAGGGCGGGAATTGTGTCAACACCTTTGGCAGCTTCCAGTGTGAGTGTCCCCTGGGCTACTACCTGAACGAGGACACCCGGATCTGTGAAGGTGACAGGGCTGGGACAGGGGCTGGCACCTGCTCCAGGGACAGGGACAGGGGCTGGCACCTGCTCCAGGGGCTGGGACAGGGCTGGCACCTGCCCCAAGGGCTGGGACAGGGGGTGGCACCTGCCCCAAGGGCTGGGACAGGGCTGGCACCTGTTCCAGGGGCTGGGACAGGGGTGGCACCTGCCCCAAGGG
>NW_027636169.1:0-9771 GCF_903797595.1 Erithacus rubecula
GGTCACAAAGTTCCACCATCCTGGTCCACTCCCTTCACTTTGCCATTGTTTATGCTTTTTGGATATCAGTTGTTGTCCACAATTCTCAAGCTGAAAAAGTAATTTTGTGTGAAACTCCACTGTGAAGAGAACCTATTGACACTTAGTATGGAGTCCTACACCAAGTCAGCACAGAATCTGGGAATCGTGAAAGCTAGAACATAAAGCATCAATAGCAAGGAGTTTGAGAGCTTTTCCTGTGGCATGAGCCCATGGAAGCAACTGAGCCAAGGAAGTGCTCAGCTGGACACTGCACTTCAGGCTGTCTTTGCAATGGGGCTGTAGTGCAGACTTCACATCCTCATTGTGTATTAAGAGCAAGAAGGATCTTTGAATGGTTTCTGGGCTCTGTCATGGCTCGTGCTCTGCCTTATTGCTGAGAACACCCCAACAAACAGTCAGAGCAGCTGAAGTTGTCCCATCTGGCCAAGCAATCCTCCTACATTCAGTAACCTATGGATATCTGGGAACCATGTCTATGTCTTGGTGGTGTTTTAAGTCAACTCTGTCTGCTTGGGAGGGAAAGAGGTGTTTGCTGGAACAGGCAGTCCTGAACAGTCAGTTCCAGATTGTCTCAGCTTCTGAGTTGTGCAGCCATGGCCTTCTGCACAGTTGTCTCTGATGCTGTTTCTAGACTTCATCAGCTTCTGGGGAGCTGTGTGCCCTGGCATGGCTTTGTCCAGAGGGAAGGGATGGGAGGTGGCCATGGGGAGAGCAGCCCAGAGCCCAGCCACACGATTGCCTTTGCAGCAGGGCCAGCACCTGCAGTTGTTTTGGGTTTGCCTTGGGGTGCAGGAGGAGGCAGGTGAACAACAGCTTTGGTAAAGAGAATGTCCAATCAAAGGCTCATGTACTTGATGTCAGCCTTGAAGAGAAAGGGCCCAATGTATCCCTGACAGGATCTGATCTTTCACTGGAGTTTGAACAAGTCCTGATTTGGCTGTTTAGCTGTGCCAGAAATAATGGGATACTAAGCAAGGGTGTGCATCTGCCCCCAGTGCCTCCACTCCCCTTCCTGGCCATGACATGGGGGCCCTGGAGAAACCTGGGCTGGCAGAGACCTTCCAGAGAGCAGCAGGGCAGGGAGCTCTGCTGAACTTCCTGGATGCCAGTGAGCCTGAGATGATGGAGGTGTGGGAGCTGGAGAACAGAGAGCATCCTGAGAGCTCAGCAGCTTCTGGGCTGAAAGGCTGCTGGGGAACTGAAAGAGGGAAGGGCAGCAGCAGAAGGAATGAGGGGCTTGAGAAGAGCAGGTTTTGACATCCTGCAGAATGGCTTTGTGGGGATGTGGCTGGAGATTTGCAGTTGCTGTGAGGTGCCTAAGGGGCAGGGATAGAACAGTGGTCTAAACCCATTCCCATACCATCCAAAAGGCCAGTGGAGGCAGTGGCATCCCTAAACATACTGATGCCAAACATGTGGATTCCAGCTGGGAATGTAGCCATCCTTCCACAACTGTTAGCTTGAGGGGAGAGGTGCCAAATCTGGGACATGGGCTCTCCCTCACCACTTCCCTCTCCATTCCCCATCCTGGGCCAAGCTGCTTCATCAGTTTGTCTGTTCCTGCTAGGTGCCAGTTCAAAATATGGCTAAATATCTTGAGCCTTGAATGGGGGCAAGGCTGGATGCTTCATCTGAGTGCTTTGTTCCACTCTTTCCAGGCATCCTTGCTGTATTCCAGTGGTGGGGATGTGAAGAAGGGGTCATTGGGACCACCTTTGATCCCCCCTATCCACAAGGCAGTCCGTCCCCATGTTGGCAGTGCTGCAGGGTCTCTGCACAGCTCTCTGCAGCTGGATCTCCAAGAGTCCCAAGAGATGAGGTAAGCCAAGGTGTCTGCTGCTCCACTGTGCTGTTCAGCTCTCTTCCTGTCTCATGAGGTTCTTATGCACAGTCAACTGTCCCATGTATGTAGGCAAACCTCTGTGTATTCACCATTTTGCCCATCTCTGATGATCTAGCTCCATGTCAAACCCCACACCATCTGTCCCAAGAGCAGAGGTGGTGGTGGGGCAGAGGAGGCAGGGCTTAGAAGCATCTCAAGATGGGTTCTCTGCTGGGCATGGCTATCGATTCCTTCTGTAAGGTTTGTGGTGTCATTTTGGAACTGTATTGCATGGGTCTGGATCCTGAAGATCATTGAATGCTGTGATGCTTGACTGTCATCTTCAGCATCCAGTAGAATATGTTTGGACAAATATTGGCTACTGGAGAAGCGTCTGCCAATTCCAGTGCTGCTTCTTTTAATGGGTGTCATTGTTTATGTGCAGCACTTTATTTATTAAGTATAAACAACCTGCTAAACCAAATCCAAAACTGAGTGGGAGTTGCAGAACAACACTAGCCATGAAAAGTATCTTTGGAAAGCAATTGTTTCCTGAGTGTAATTGTAAAATTCCCGAGACCACTGTGATTTGCCAACTGTTTGGAATGAAAGGGATCCCAAAGTAAACTTCAGGAGTAACTTATCTGAGCTTTGGCCTTGCCCTCACTGTGAAATGAGATCCCAGATAAGTTTTGGGGTATAGATGTATAATCCCATCAATGTTTAATATTTAGGTCTGGGCTAAAAAGCAAAAGGGCTAGGTGCTAGAGTACCTCATGGAAAGATATGAGCTTGGATATGTGTGAGCAAATATAGCTGTCAAGTTTATCCGAGTGATAACAATACAGAAAGAGTCACAGAAGTATTCCAATGGAGAAGCTTAGGTGGGGCTTTTCAAGTGCAATCTGAATATCCTTGTGTAGTGGGTCTAGTGCTGGCTAAATGCTGGCACACCCACTGGAATATATTTACTCACGTTTCTTTTGTGAGATAAGCAATTAGGAGAAGGAGGGTAAAACAGGTACAAAATTTAAAGTATGCAAAGAAAAACTTTTTAAACACAAAACAGGTAAGAAAAATCAGAATAAACCTCCAGAACACTTCTGCCTCCTACCTTCTTTTGTTTCCTACTGACAATGTACAGAGACAAATCAGTCAGTTTACCAGCTCTAAAATAGTCTTTCTCCAGTTCACTCGGGGAGAGGAGTTTCTCTTGCCATGTATGGATACTTCTCCACAAGAAACTCTTCTCCAGTGGCTTTAATGTCACAGCGAATCAGGTACCTGGGAAAGGAAAATGTGCTCGCAGTGTGAAGAGTCGCTCTCATACCTCGCAGCTATCCCACAGCTGCTTTCATGGGCCATGCCAACTTACTGGGGTGCTATTTTAATGATGAGCTCTTCTAGTATAAAACAAAAGTTCTCTTGATCCATCTCTGGGAACAGAGGCTTTTTTACTGCTATCACTGGGACAAGGTTTCTCATCTCTATTTAAATTTCTCTTTGAATCAAAATTGCTTCAACATCTGGTCACTTCAGCACTGCTTCCTGTGTTCATGGCTGTGGTTAGAATGCTGCATCCCCCCAATGTATTTTCATGAGTTACAGGGGAAAAAAGGGTTTCATATATCAATTATATCTTCTCTACAGCCTTACAAGAGGATTTCAGCCTCAGACTGAGGCATCTCCTCAAATCCCCTCATCTAGAATTTTACTCGCTCTTCACTGACTTCAGTGTCCATGTTGTTGTCTCTAAGTGTCCTCACCTTTCCTTTATCTGCTTCGGGTGTTCCCGAACAAAGGGTGTTCCCAGGTTTGTTTGTTCTCAAGCTTTATCAGCTGAAGCAGTTCTATAGAGCCCTGCAGCGCTGAAAGGTGGATGCCATCCGGCTGTGCCTGGCAGAGATCGCTGCCGTGCCTCTCGCTGCTGCTCACCCGGCTCCCTCGGCACTGCGCAAAGCTGCGCTGGCTGCCGGCCCCGTCCTGCGCCTTCCCTTCACGCGGCTCGCCGAAAAACAAGAAAAGCCGCTGCTGCCGCTTTGTCCTTCTCTTCTCTGCATGGCTGCTGAAAGAACTAAACGAGCCAAGTTCATTTCGAGCCCTGCCGAGGCAGCCACGGCTGTGCAGTCCCGGCCATAGGGATGGTGGCGGCCGCTGCCGGCCCAGGCCGCTCGGGGCCATGCCCAGCATGGGCCGCGGAGCCACTCCCAGCGCTGGACCCAGAGTGAGCAAAGTTCATTTGTGAGCCCTGCTGAGACAGCCCCGGCCACGCCGGCTCTGGCTGAGCAGCCCTGGCAGCTCTGGCCGCCCGCAGGGCCCGGGCGGTGCTGGTGGCCCAGAATGTGCCGGTGGCCCAGGAGGTGCCGGTGGCCGGGCGGTGCCGGTGGCCTGGGCGGTGCCGGTGGCCAGGGCGGTGGCCTGGCACCACGGTGACAGAAATCTCAGCCGAGCCGTGCTCTGACATGGCCATGCAGCCGTGTGGGGACTGGCCAGTTTCCTCCTCAGAGGCCAGAAGTCAAGAAGAATCCCAGGCTTTCCTTCCTTTTTAAATGTGCTTTTCCACAGGGGTGTGATCAGCTGCTTCAAGTAGTCTAACTGGATATCAATCCACAAACTTGGCCAGCTCGATGACCAGTCCAAACCAGTCTGTTCATTGCCCCTGGCAGGTCCTAACAAGCAATCACCCCCCACCCCCGACTGAAAACCAGATTTTTATTGAAACACTATGCCTTGCATAACAGGTAGAAAAAGCCTTTTTCTACTTCAAAGAACAAGGAGGTGGAATATCCTTCCCAGAACACAGCAGTGCTCTGACCACATCCAGCATGAGATCAGCACCAGTGTAAGGCACAAGCAGGCAAAGTCAAGCTTTGGCAGCAGTGCCAAAGCAGCTGCTCTCCATACAGACTCGTGTCTCAGCTTAGCAGCTGTTGCTGCTACAGTGAGGCTGTAGGAGTCACTTGGCTCCAAAAAGAGCGACAGCAGGATTGGGGAGTTATGATGCAAGTTGAAGAATGACTGCTGTGTTTCAGCTGCAGCTTGGTCAGCTGTGTCTGACTGCAGCAACTGAAAGCTTAAGGACAATTAATCAGCTTTGAATCTTGTTGGGTTGATGTGTTGCATATCCTGCTTCATCAGAATGACCAAGCTAGGAAGGTTTGTCTCCTTTCATGCTACACCTCTTCCCTCCCTTCACTTTCTCCCTCCTCATATGTTCTTTTGTCCTCCATTTTCTCAAGGCCAAGATCCAGCAGCAGAAGCAGAGAGAGCTCTGAACATGCAGGTAGGTACAGGGCACGTCCTGTCCTAAAATGACCATTGGAATCTTGACTCAGAGGTGACTTTTGGAAAGCTTGGTTAAATATCATTCTTTCAAAAGTTTCTGTAAATTTGTTTTGATGCTTTGATGGGCTCAGTGGACACCTCCCAGAGCCCAGTCACTGGGAATGTGCTCCAGTGACTCAGTGAAAATTCCTCCAGTGTGAAGTGTTGAGTGGCAGGAGCTGGAGTGGGACCTTGAGTCTCTGGAAATGCAGGGCAGGAAAAGGAAACATTCCTCTCCATCCTGCACACGCTTTTTATCTCCATGCAGCCTTTCTAGTGTAACAACTAATAGAGAAAAAAAAGGCATTTAGCATGAAATGAGAAATGTTCTCACTTCTTCCTCCTGGCCTTGTAAAAGAAAATCTTTCCTTGGGACATGGTCTAAGCTGGACCCTTTGACATCAGAAGGAAGATTATGGGTACCGATTCATTTTGCACACGGGGAAAGAGGGAAACCTCCTGTGACAGAAAGTCCTTTTTGAATTTTCCAGTTAAGGAGAAGGAGACTTCCAAATGGATGCAGCCTATGCAGGCTCTGAGTTTGTCATGCTCTGAGAGCACAAGCCCAAAACCACCTATGGCAGGTTCACGATGACAAATCTCTTGCCTGACTCTCTCTGTCTGGGTCAGTGTTGCAGGCTGAGGCTGGGGGAGGAGATGCCTTCTACCTTGTCCCCTGTCCCTGCCTTGCCTGATCCCTGACAAGTAGAATTGTGCCAGACAAAATGGTGCATCTGTGTCAGCCAATGCTTTCAAGTTGAAAGCCTCAGTGAAAGTCTGTTGTTGTTCCTTTGCCATCTCTGGTCATGAACTGATAGGAGTGATGAGACTTGAAGAAATAATTTTGCTGATGCAGAAGAAGATCCACCAATCCCTTTGCTCAGGGTTATTTCTGCCAAATCCTGGGTACAGCCCCTTTGGAATGACTCCTTATTGCTGATATGCAGGTAGATGGCTTAGTGTAGCTGGGGAGAAGTATTGCTCAGTAAGTAAGGTGACATTTTTGCTGGACTCATTCTCAACTAGAAATGTCAGTTCTCACTAGACTTTGCCTGTCTCTCTTTTATTACTGAACGGAACATTCTACAGGAGAAAAGTATCCAGTTCTAAGACCCTTTTTCCCCTCTTACTGCTTGGCTGCTCTATGATTTTATGCTGTGTGAAGCCATGTAAAGAATGATTAGTTTTCTTATTTCTAATGTCCCTGTTGAAGAGTATTTTAGAATGACCTACCCTCTGCTATTTCAATTAATCAACATTTCATTTGTATTAGGCATAATCAGAAATGTCTTGAGGCAGGTCATGTTTTTGTTAGTTTTAGGTGCTTCTGCAGGAAGGAAGACAGGGTATAAACCCTTCAAAGAGTAAAGCAGAGCAAAAGTGAAACTTGTGGATGACCACTTTATTCCCTTCAGTTACAGGCTTGCAGATTACTGGGGATATCTAATGGGGAAAGCAAAGCTTTTTTGTGTATATAACACGTGATGCCTTTGTTTGTGTACGAGCACTTCCTTTGTTGTAAAGAGAAATAAACAAAATCCCAAAAAATGAAAAACTCAAGTTAGAACCGAGTGGGAGTTACAGAAATAATGGCCTTGAAAATGACTTTTGAAAACAATTACTTGCTAGACTGTGTCAAATTCTAGAGACCACTGTGAGTTTCCAGTTCCTTGGAAGGAAAGGGATCCTGTAGTAGTGGAGAGGCAATGGGCAGCACATCAAGTTGTAGAACCCTTCTCTACTGGCTTGCCATCTCCACATTGTTCAGAGAAATTCAGCTGATGCTTGTTTCGTGAAAAATAAAAAACAGCCAATCTTTTCAGTAACTGAAATAAGCTTTGGATTCCCCATCCATTAGATGGGTTGATAGTACAGGCATGAGTTAAATTAACTCACTTCTTCTCTTGTACCTGATCTACAGCACAGACCCAGAGGACGAAGGGAAAGAGCCCTTGGTGTGCAATAGGACCTGGGATGCCTCTGTTCCCACGGAAACTGGCTGAATTGTTCAGCATGGAGACCTATGTGCGGAACGCCGGCGCTGGGAATGGAGGCCTGGGCTCCCGGCCGGCTCAGGGGGCCTTGGCCCGGGAGCCCCGGCAGGGGCAGCTGAGCAGCGCTGCCCCCAGGGTCCCTGCCAGGGAGGAGGACAAGGGCCAGCAGGGCTCAGCCTCACACAGAGGTAAGGTGGGAGCTGGGCCACTCCGTGGCAGGAGGAAGGGTCTTGTTCCAGCCTGGAGAGCCTGTGCACATTGCCAGGGAACAGTTCTGCCCTGCAGGTGCCCACTGCCATGAGCTGTGCTGCTCCCAGGGCCCCGTGGAGCTGTAGGGCTGCTCAGCTGTGGGGCAGGGAGAGGAGCAGGAGGCTGCATGTGCAGCTGAGCCATTGCTGGAAGCACAGGGCTCTGAGCTCCCTGCTGTCCCAGGGCAGCCCAGAGGCCAGGCTGTTGCCCTGGGAGCTCTGTGCAAGTGGGTCAGGGTGTGGCCCTGGCCTGCCCCAAGGGGCTGCTGGCAGGAACATGTTTCCCTGGGAAGCTATTTAGAGGTTTCCAGGAAATGTGTCCCACGGCATGGGGACCTTCAGATTCTTTAGGTTTGCATTGCAGCCTTTGTTAAATTTTGGGTGTCCATTTTGCAGATCTGACTGACTGCAGTGTTCCCAAGGAGGTTGCCCTGTAGTCAGTAGTTTCCTTGCCAACTTCCCAGATGCTCTTATTTTCCAAGGTTTTGTCTTCTGTCCAGAATTTCCCTCCTTCCTCAAAGCTTCTGTCTAACTCTCCTTTCTTACTAACCTGAGCATTCTGCAAAGGCAAAAAATATTGAATTACAACATTGGTTTATTCTACTTTGCTGCCACTTCTTAAGAGCTATGTTGGAGAGTATTTCAGAATGTGTTACATTGTTCTACTGGCATTAAGAAAATCAGCCTTTAGTCGTGCTAGCCCAAAAGTGGCCCAAGCTCATACAGTTTAGAATTAAAATCCTTGGGAAAAATGAATTATCTAGTGTCAAGAAGACAATTTATGTTTGGGTAACACTTCTGAAATCCTAAGCTTTTCTTCTGATGTCCTCAAAAATATTCCAAGGAAGAGAATAAAATGTTGATCTAAATGCATACAGGTATTAGAAGCCAGGACTTTGTTTAGGAACCAGAAAGAAGATGTTTACTAAAATCAGCATAAGGGCAAATAAGAATCTCGGTCAAGGGCAATCTCCATCTCTGCCCTTCTCTGTCAAACACAGAGGGTCTCCAGCATTGGGGGCTGAGACCTTCATCATGCAGCAGGTTTCAGTCTCCTGGCCAACACAGTAATGCCGTATCTGCTACCAATAGCCCATCCATTGGGAGAGGGTCTAGGCGTATGTACCTTGCTGCTCTCATGCACCATCTCTGTGTCTTATGAGACCTCTGCAGTCTGGAACCTGTCTTGCCTGTTGCCCAGCATGATGTTTTTTGGGGGGCGAAGTCTGCCAGAGATTTACAGGAATCTTTGCTTCCAGTACCAGGCCTCCCACTGAGCCAGGCCAAGGAGACGGATCATCCCAGCAGTCTTAGGAGTGACAAAGACCTGAGGGACGGCTTTGGAAAGGTAAAGGATAAGGACAGGGATGAGCAGACTTCCTTTCCAGTGACTGTTTAGTGCTTGGCCCAAAATATCCCTGAAAATCCTAATCTTCCACTCTTGGGGCATGGGGACTCTCTTGGGAATGTATTTGACAGCTACAGAGCAATTGCTTGGCTATTTCCAGTGATGCCAAAGTCACTGGTTTGCAGATGGTGCTAAGGTCATGCCTGAAGCATTCTTTATGTTATGGGACTGAAGTATTCCACCTCACTGTGTGTAACTACCAAGGTGAGGATGGGAGACATTCTCCTGAAACTATTGGAATGTATGTGGAGGTAGATTAAAGTCTGTGGCACTCTATGGACTCTGTGCTCCTGATGAGGTGTAGTGCCTGGTTTGTGTGTCTCTGCTTACAGTCTGTGATGTATTTCCATTGCAACTAGATCCGTGCTGCATTGTGCAAGTTGGCTGAAAAGAACTTAGAGCCAAAGGATGTGGAGGTTTTTGAGAAAGAGATGAAGAAAAGGAGAGAAGAGAAAACAGCCTTGCAGCTGCCTCCACAGACAGTTGAGCCCGGGGATGCACCTGAAGCAAGTAAGTGCTGCTTACACTTGTGGTCCTTTTTGACCACTTGCTTGCCCTTTGCACAGTGTTGCAATCAGACTGGGGGGCTGTTCTGCTTGCATCTGAGCGGAAGCTTGCATAGGATTGATTTCCATTCCCCAAAGAGAAATCTAGAGAGATGAAGTGTCTTGCCCAAGGCCTCACTGAGTCAGTAACAGAATATCAGCTTCCCACCTTCATCTCTAAAGTCTTTCAGAGTAGAAAATTTCCTCTTGCAAAGTCGACTGGGGCTTCAGACTCTTTCCTGGAGAGCAGCTTCCAGGGAAGGTGAGTCCAGAAGAATACTTTTCAACCAAGGTGCAACCTGGAAGAAACCAAATTCAACTCCTCCTAATGGAAACACCAGAGAACCTTCTCCCCCAGCCCTGCTGAGCAGTGGCGCTGCAGAGCTGT
>NW_027636167.1:0-21810 GCF_903797595.1 Erithacus rubecula
TATGAGCATTCTGGGACCAGCACCGGCACCGGAACCAGCACTGAGACTGAGATTGGCATTATGGCACTGTTGCACCAGCACTGGCACCGGAACCAGCTCTGGGACCAGAACCACTCTGTGAATGTGAATGAGATCAAGACTGAAAACAGAACCAGCACCGAGACTGGAAGCCACATAGGAATGGCACGGAGACCAAGAGTGAGACCAGCACCAACACTGGGACCAGCACCGGGAGAATTCTGGGACTGGGAGCCGCACAACTCCATGACTGAGACTGAGAGCGGCATCAGAACCAGCAGCCTGACTAAGATTGGCACTTGGAAACTCTGGGACCAGCAATGGCACCAGAACCAGCACCGAGACCTAGAATGGCACTATAACAACTGCCGGAATAGCACAAACACCAGAACCAGCACTGAGACTCAGATTGACATTATAAACACTCTGGGACGGCACCTGCACCAGAACCAGCACCGAGACTGAGATTGGCACTTAGAGCACTCTGAGACCAGCACTGCCAGCAGAACAAGCACCGAGACCTAGATTGGCACTATGAGCACTCTGGGCCCACCACCGGTATCGGAACCAGCACAGAGACTGTGATTTTAATAATATGCACTCTGCGATAAGTAGCAGAACCAGCGCTGAGACTGAGACAGGCACTATTAGCATTCTGGGACCAGCAGCAGAATCAGAACCAGCACCGAGAATCAGATTGGCACTATGAGCATCCTGGGACCAGCACCGGCAGCAGAACCAGCACCGAGACTGAGATTGGCAGTATGACCTCTTCGGGACCAGCACCAGCACCGGAACAAGCACCGAGACTGAAATTGGCATTATGAGCACTCTGGGACCAACACCGGCACCAGAACCAGCACCGAGACTGAGATTGGCACAATGAGCACTCTGCGACCAGCACCGGTACCCGCACCGACACTTAGTCTGGCAAGATTAGTACTAGGTGACCAGCACCGGAACCAGAACCAGCACCGAGACTGAGATAGGCACTATTACCACTCCGGGACCGGCACCGTCACCGGAACCAGCACCGAGACTGAGACTTGCCATATGAGCACTCTGGGACCAGCACCGGCACCGGAACCAGCACTGAGACTGAGATTGGCACTTATGGCACTCTTGGACCAACACCGGCACCGGAACCAGCTCTGGGACCAGAACCACTCTGTGAATGTGAATGAGAGCCAGACTGAAAACAGAACCAGCACCGAGACTGGAACCCACATTGGAACGGCACTAGGACCAAGACTTAGACCAGCACCAACACTGGGACCAGCACCGGGAGAATTCTGGGCCTGGGAGCTGCACAACTCCGGGACTGAAACTGAGAGCGGCAGCAGAACCAGCAGCCTGACTAAGATTGGCACTTGGAGCACTCTGGGACCAGCAATGGCACCAGAAAAAGCACCGAAGCTGAGATTGCACTATGAGCACTCTGGGACCAGCACCGGCACCAGAACCAGCATTGAGACTGAGATTGGCACTATTACTACTCCGGGACCGGCACCGTCACTGGAACCAGCATGGAGACTGAGACTGGCAATATGAGCACCCTGGGACCAGCACCGTCACCGGATCCCGCACCGAGACTGAGATTGGCACTATTAGATCTATGGAACCAGCACCGGAAACAGAACCAGCACCAAGACTGAGATTGGCATTATGAGCAGTCACGGACCAGCACAGGAACCAGAAGCAGCACCGAGACTGAAATTGGTACTATGAGCACTCTGGGACCAGCACCTGAACCAGCACCGAGACTGAGATTGGCACTATGAGCTGTCAGGGACCAGCATCGGCACTGGAACCAGCTCCGAGACTGAGATTGGCACTATGAGCACTCTGGGACCAACATTGGCACCGGTAGCAGCACCGAGACTGAGATGGGCACAATGAGCACTCTGCGTCCAGCACCAGAACTAGCACCGAAACTGAGACTGGCAATATGAGCACTCTGGGACCTGCAGCAGAATCAAAACCAGCACCGAGAATCAGATTGGCACTCTGAGCCTTCTGGGATCAGCACCGGCACCGGGACCAGCATAGAGACTGAAATTGGTACTATTACCACTCTGGGACCGGCATCAGAATCAGCACCGAGACTGAGACTGGCCATGTGAGCACTCTGGGACCAGCACTGGCACCGGAACCAACACCGAGACTGAGAATGGCACTATGAGAACTCTGGGACCAGCACTGGCACCGGAACCAGCTCTGGGACCAGAACCACTCTGTGGCTGTGACTGAGACCATGACTGAAATCAGAACCAGCACCGATATTGGTACCCATATAGAACTGGCACTGAGACCAAGACTGAGATCAGCACCAACACTGGGGCCAGCACCGGGAGAATTCTGGGAATGGGAGCCGCAAAACTCCATGACAGAGAATGAGAGCGGCAGCAGAACCAGCAGCCTGACTAAGATTGGCCCTTGGAACACTCTGGGACCAGCAATGGCACCAGAACCAGCACCGAAACCTAGAATGGCACTATAACCTATCTGGGAATAGCACAAACACCAGAACCAGCACTGAGACTCAGATTAGCATTATAAACATTCTGAGAAGGCACATGCACCGGAACCAGCACCGAGACTGAGACTGGCACCGTGAGCATTCTGGGACCTGCCCCAGAACTGGCACAGAGACTGAGATTGGTACTATGACCACTCCGGGGCCAGCACCGACACCGGAATCAGCACCGATATTGAGATTGGCATTATGAGCACTCTGGGACCAGCTGCGGAACCAGAACCAGCACTGAGACTGAGACTGGCAGTATGACCACTCGGAACCAGTACTGGCATCGGAACCAGCGTTGAGACTGAAATTGGCACTATGAACACTCTGGGACCAGCACCGGCACAAGAACCGGCACCGAGATTGAGATTGGCACAATGAGCACTCTTCGACCAGTACCGGAATCCGCACCAAGACTGAGACTGGCACTATTAGTACTATGTGACCAGCACCGGAACCAGAACCAGCACCTAGACTGACATTGGCACTATTAGCACTCTGGGAACAGCTCTGGCAGAGGAACCAGCTTTGGGACCAGAATATCTCTGAGATTGTGACTGAGAACAAGACTGAAATCAGAACTAGCAACGAAATTGGTACCCATATAGAACTGGCACTGGGACCAAGACTGAGACCAGCACCAACACTGGGACCAGCACCGGGAGAATTCTGGGGCAGGGAGCGGCACAACTCCAGGGCTGAGACTGAGAACGGCACGAGAAAGAGCACATGAGACTGAGATTGGCACTATGAGCTCTCTGGGACCAGCACCGGAACCAGCAGTGGGACTGAGATTGGCACTATGAGCACTCTGGCATCGGCACCACAAACAGCACTGAGACTGAGACTTGCACTATGAGCACTCTGGGCCCACCACCGGTATCGGAACCAGCACAGAGACTGTGATTTTAATAATATGCACTCTGCGATAAGTAGCAGAACCAGCGCTGAGACTGAGACAGGCACTATTAGCATTCTGGGACCAGCAGCAGAATCAGAACCAGCACCGAGAATCAGATTGGCACTATGAGCATCCTGGGACCAGCACCGGCAGCAGAACCAGCACCGAGACTGAGATTGGCAGTATGACCTCTTCGGGACCAGCACCAGCACCGGAACAAGCACCGAGACTGAAATTGGCATTATGAGCACTCTGGGACCAACACCGGCACCAGAACCAGCACCGAGACTGAGATTGGCACAATGAGCACTCTGCGACCAGCACCGGTACCCGCACCGAGAGTGAGTCTGGCAAGATTAGTACTAGGTGACCAGCACCAAAACCAGAACCAGCACCGAGACTGAGATAGGCACTATTACCACTCCGGGACCGGCACCGTCACCGGAACCAGCACCGAGACTGAGACTTGCCATATGAGCACTCTGGGACCAGCACCGGCACCGGAACCAGCACTGAGACTGAGATTGGCACTTATGGCACTCTTGGTCCAACACCGGCACCGGAACCAGCTCTGGGACCAGAACCACTCTGTGAATGTGAATGAGAGCCAGACTGAAAACAGAACCAGCACCGAGACTGGAACCCACATTGGAACGGCACTAGGACCAAGACTTAGACCAGCACCAACACTGGGACCAGCACCGGGAGAATTCTGGGCCTGGGAGCTGCACAACTCCGGGACTGAAACTGAGAGCGGCAGCAGAACCAGCAGCCTGACTAAGATTGGCACTTGGAGCACTCTGGGACCAGCAATGGCACCAGAAAAAGCACCGAAGCTGAGATTGCACTATGAGCACTCTGGGACCAGCACCGGCACCAGAACCAGCATTGAGACTGAGATTGGCACTATTACTACTCCGGGACCGGCACCGTCACTGGAACCAGCATGGAGACTGAGACTGGCAATATGAGCACCCTGGGACCAGCACCGTCACCGGATCCCGCACCGAGACTGAGATTGGCACTATTAGATCTATGGAACCAGCACCGGAAACAGAACCAGCACCAAGACTGAGATTGGCATTATGAGCAGTCAGGGACCAGCACAGGAACCAGAAGCAGCACCGAGACTGAAATTGGTACTATGAGCACTCTGGGACCAGCACCTGAACCAGCACCGAGACTGAGATTGGCACTATGAGCTGTCAGGGACCAGCATCGGCACTGGAACCAGCTCCGAGACTGAGATTGGCACTATGAGCACTCTGGGACCAACATTGGCACCGGTAGCAGCACCGAGACTGAGATGGGCACAATGAGCACTCTGCGTCCAGCACCAGAACTAGCACCGAAACTGAGACTGGCAATATGAGCACTCTGGGACCTGCAGCAGAATCAAAACCAGCACCGAGAATCAGATTGGCACTCTGAGCCTTCTGGGATCAGCACCGGCACCGGGACCAGCATAGAGACTGAAATTGGTACTATTACCACTCTGGGACCGGCATCAGAATCAGCACCGAGACTGAGACTGGCCATGTGAGCACTCTGGGACCAGCACTGGCACCGGAACCAACACCGAGACTGAGAATGGCACTATGAGAACTCTGGGACCAGCACTGGCACCGGAACTAGCTCTGGGACCAGAACCACTCTGTGGCTGTGACTGAGACCATGACTGAAATCAGAACCAGCACCGATATTGGTACCCATATAGAACTGGCACTGAGACCAAGACTGAGATCAGCACCAACACTGGGGCCAGCACCGGGAGAATTCTGGGAATGGGAGCCGCAAAACTCCATGACAGAGAATGAGAGCGGCAGCAGAACCAGCAGCCTGACTAAGATTGGCCCTTGGAACACTCTGGGACCAGCAATGGCACCAGAACCAGCACCGAAACCTAGAATGGCACTATAACCTATCTGGGAATAGCACAAACACCAGAACCAGCACTGAGACTCAGATTAGCATTATAAACATTCTGAGAAGGCACATGCACCGGAACCAGCACCGAGACTGAGACTGGCACCGTGAGCATTCTGGGACCTGCCCCAGAACTGGCACAGAGACTGAGATTGGTACTATGACCACTCCGGGGCCAGCACCGACACCGGAATCAGCACCGATATTGAGATTGGCATTATGAGCACTCTGGGACCAGCTGCGGAACCAGAACCAGCACTGAGACTGAGACTGGCAGTATGACCACTCGGAACCAGTACTGGCATCGGAACCAGCGTTGAGACTGAAATTGGCACTATGAACACTCTGGGACCAGCACCGGCACAAGAACCGGCACCGAGATTGAGATTGGCACAATGAGCACTCTTCGACCAGTACCGGAATCCGCACCAAGACTGAGACTGGCACTATTAGTACTATGTGACCAGCACCGGAACCAGAACCAGCACCTAGACTGACATTGGCACTATTAGCACTCTGGGAACAGCTCTGGCAGAGGAACCAGCTTTGGGACCAGAATATCTCTGAGATTGTGACTGAGAACAAGACTGAAATCAGAACTAGCAACGAAATTGGTACCCATATAGAACTGGCACTGGGACCAAGACTGAGACCAGCACCAACACTGGGACCAGCACCGGGAGAATTCTGGGGCAGGGAGCGGCACAACTCCAGGGCTGAGACTGAGAACGGCACGAGAAAGAGCACATGAGACTGAGATTGGCACTATGAGCTCTCTGGGACCAGCACCGGAACCAGCAGTGGGACTGAGATTGGCACTATGAGCACTCTGGCATCGGCACCACAAACAGCACTGAGACTGAGACTTGCACTATGAGCACTCTGGGACCAGCACTGCCACCAGAACCAGCACCGAGAATGAGATTGGCACTATGACCGCACCGGGAAGAACACCGGCACCAGAACCAGCACTGAGATTGAGATTGGCACTATGAGCACTCTGGGACCAGCACCGGCACCGGAAGCAGAAACGAGACTGAGATTAGCAATATGAGCACTCTTGGACCAGCACCGGAATCAGCACCAAGACTGAGATTTTTCTCTATGAGCACTCTGGGACCAGCACTGGCATCGGAACAAGAACCGAGACTGTAATTTTAATTATGAGCACTCGGCGACCTGCACCAGACCCAGGCCCTAGACTGAGACTGGCACTATTAGCGTTCTGGGACCAGCAGCGGAACCAGAACCAGCACCGAGAATGAGATTGGCACTATGAGTATTCTGGGACTAGCACCGAAAGCGGAACCAGCACCGAGGCTGAGATTGGCACTATTAGCAGTCTGGGACCAGCACTGGCACCAGAACCAGCATTGAGACTGAGATTGGCACTATTACCACTCTGAGACCGGCACCGTCACCGGAAACTGCACCGAGACTGAGATTGGCAATATGAGCACTCTGGGACCCGCATCATCACTGGAACCAGCACGGAGACTGAGATTGGCACAATGAGCACTCTGCAACCAGCACTGACACCGGAACCAGCTCTGGGACCTGAACCACTCTATGAATGTGACTGAGACCAAGACTGAAAACAGAACCAGCACTGAGATTGGAACCCATATAGGACAGGCACTGGGACCAAGACTCAGACTAGCACCAACACTGGCACCAGCCTCGGCAGAATTCTGGGACTGGGAGCAGCAAAATTCCGTGGCTGAGAATGAGAGCGGCACCAGAACCAGCGCCGAAACGCAGATTGGCACTATGAGCACTCCGGGACCAGCACCTGAACCCACACTGAGACTGAGATTGGCACTATGAGCATTCTGGGACCACCACCAGCATCGGAACCAGCACCGAGACTGAGACTAGTACTATGAGCACTCTAGGACCAGCAACAGAATCAGTACTGCGACAGAGATTGGCACTATGAGAACTCTGGGACCAGCACTGGCACCGGAACCAGCACCGAGACTGCGATTCGCACTTGGAGCACTCTGGGACCAGCACTGCCACCAGAACAAGCACAGAGACTGAGATTGGCAATATGAGCCCTCTGCGACCAGCACCGGAACCCGCACCGAGACTGAGATTGGCACTATTAGTTTTATGGGACCAGCACCGGAAACAGAACCAGCACCGAGACTGAGATTGGCATTATGAGCAGTCAGGGACCAGCACGGGAAACAGAAGCAGCGCCGAGACTGAGATTGGCACTATGAGCACTCTGGGACTAGCACCTCAACCTGCTCCGAGACTGAGATTGGCACTATGAGCAGTCAGGGACCAGCACCGGCAATGGAACCAGTTCTGAGACTGAGATTGGCACTCTGAGCACTCTGGGACCAGCACAAGAACCAGCACTGAGACTGAGATTGGCACTATGAGCACTCTGGGACCAGCACCGGCACCAGAACCAGCACTGAGACTGAGATTGGCAAATTGAGCACTCTGGGACTAGCACCAGAACTAGCACCAAAGCTGAGACTGGCAATATGAGCACTCTGGGACCAGCAACGGCACCGGAACCAGCACAGAGACTGAGATGGGCACTATGAGCATTCTAGGACCAGCACCGGCATCGGAACCAGCACGGAGACTGAAATTGGTACTATGAGCACTCTGGGACCAGCAACAGAATCAGCACTGCGACAGTGATTGGCACTATGAGAGATCTGGGACCAGCACTGGCACCGGAACCAGCTCTGGGACCAGAACAACTCTGAGACTGTGATTGAGACCAAGACTGAAATCAGAACCAACACCGATATTGGTACCCATATAGAACTGGCACTGGGACCAAGACTGAGACCAGCACCAACACTGGGACCAGCACCGGGAGAATTCTGGGGCTGGGAGCGGCACAACTCCGGGGCTGAGACTGAGAATGGCACCAGAACCAGCACCGAGACTGAGATTGGCACTTGGAGAACTCTGGGACCAGCAATGGCACCAGAAAAAGCATCGAGGCTGAGATTGGCACTATGAGCACTCTGGGACCAGCACTGGCACCAGAACCAGCATTGAGACTGAGATTGGCACTATTACCACTCCAGGATTGGCACCGTCACCGGAACCAGCACCGAGACTGGCACTGGCAATATGAGCACCCTGGGACCAGCACCGTCACCGGAACCAGCACGGAGACAGAGATTGGCACAATGAGCAATCAGCGACCAGCACCGGAACCCGCACCGAGACTGAGATTGGCACTATTATTTCTATGGTACCAGCACCAGAAACAGAACCGGCACCGAGACTGAGATTGGCATTATAAGCAGTCATGGAGTAGCACCGGAACCAGAACCAGCACCGAGACTAAGATTGCCAACATGAGCACTCTGGGACCAGCAACTGAATCAGCACCGAGACTGAGATTGGCACTATGAGCACTCTGGTACTAGCATTGGCACCGGAACCAGCACCGAGACTGAGATGGGCACAATGAGCACTCTGCGACCGGCACCAGAACTAGCACCAAAACTGAGACTGGCAATATCAGCACTCTGGGTCCAGCAACGGAACCAGAACCAGCACCGAGACTGAGATTGGCAGTATGACCACTCCGGAACCAGCACTGGCATCGGAACCAGCGTTGAGACTGAAATTGTCACTATGAGCACTCTGGGACCAGCACCGGCATCGGAAACAGCAAGGAGACTGAGATTGGCACTATGAGCACTCTGGGACCAGCAACAGAATCAGCACTGCGACAATTATTGGCAGTATGAGAACTCTGGGACCAGCACTGGCACCGGAACCAGCACTGAGACTGAGATTGGTACTATGAGCACTCTGGGACCAGCACTGGCACCAGAACCAGCTCTGGGACCAGAACAACTCTGAGACTGTGACTGAGACCAAGACTGAAATCAGAACCAGTACCAATATTGGTACCCATATAGAACTGGCACTGGGACCAAGACTGAGACCAGCACCAACACTGGGACCAGCACCGGGAGAATTCTGGGGCTGGGAGCGGCACAACTCCGGGGCTGAGACTGAGAATGGCACCAGAACCAGCACCGAGACTGAGATTGGCACTTGGAGCACTCTGGGACCAGCACTCTCAGCAGAAAAAGCACCGAGACCTAGATTCGCCCTATGACCGCTCCGGAAGAGCACCGGCACCGGAACCAGCACTGAAATTCAGATTGGCATTGTTACCACTCCAGGACAGGCACTGTCACCGGAACCAGCACCGAGACTGAGATTGGCACTATGAGCACTCTGTGACCAGCACCGGCACTGGAACCAGCACTGAGACTGAGATTGGCACTATTGGCACTCTTGAACCAGCACTGCCACCGTAACCAGCTCTGGGACCAGAACCACTCTGTGAATGTGACTGAGACCTAGACTGAAAACACAACCAGCACCGAGACTGGAACCCTCATAGGACAGGCACTGGGACCAAGACTGAGACCAGCACCAACACTGGGACCAGCACCAGGAGAATTCTGGGACTGGAAGCCGCACAACTCCAGGAATGAGACAGAGAGCGGCAGCAGAACCAGCACCCGGGCTAAGATTGGCACTTGGAGAACTCTGGGACCAGCAATGGCACCAGAAAAAGCATCGAGGCTGAGATTGGCACTATGAGCACTCTGGGACCAGCACCGGCACCAGAACCAGCATTGAGACTGAGATTGGCACTATTACCACTCCAGGATTGGCACCGTCACCGGAACCAGCACCGAGACTGGCACTGGCAATATGAGCACCCTGGGACCAGCACCGTCACCGGAACCAGCACGGAGACAGAGATTGGCACAATGAGCAATCAGCGACCAGCACCGGAACCCGCACCGAGACTGAGATTGGCACTATTATTTCTATGGTACCAGCACCAGAAACAGAACCGGCACCGAGACTGAGATTGGCATTATAAGCAGTCATGGACTAGCACCGGAACCAGAACCAGCACCGAGACTAAGATTGCCAATATGAGCACTCTGGGACCAGCAACTGAATCAGCACCGAGACTGTGATTGGCACTATGAGCACTCTGGTACTAGCATTGGCACCGGAACCAGCACCGAGACTGAGATGGGCACAATGAGCACTCTGCGACCGGCACCAGAACTAGCACCGAAACTGAGACTGGCAATATCAGCACTCTGGGTCCAGCAACGGAACCAGAACCAGCACCGAGACTGAGATTGGCAGTATGACCACTCCGGAACCAGCACTGGCATCGGAACCAGCGTTGAGACTGAAATTGGCACTATGAGCACTCTGGGACCAGCACCGGCATCGGAAACAGCAAGGAGACTGAGATTGGCACTATGAGCACTCTGGGACCAGCAACAGAATCAGCACTGCGACAATTATTGGCAGTATGAGAACTCTGGGACCAGCACTGGCACCGGAACCTGCACTGAGACTGAGATTGGTACTATGAGCACTCTGGGACCAGCACTGGCACCAGAACCAGCTCTGGGACCAGAACAACTCTGAGACTGTGACTGAGACCAAGACTGAAATCAGAACCAGTACCAATATTGGTACCCATATAGAACTGGCACTGGGACCAAGACTGAAACCAGAACCAACACTGGGACCAGCACCGGGAGAATTCTGGGGCTGGGAGCGGCACAATTCCGGGGCTGAGACTGAGAACGGCACCATACCCAGCACCGAGTACTATATTGGCACTATAACCGCTCCAATAAGCGCACCGGCACCAGAACCAGCACTGAGATTGAGATTGGCAGTATGAGAACTCTGGGACCAGCACCGGCACCGGAACCAGAAACGAGACTGAAATTGGCACTATGAGCACTCTGGGACCAGCACCGGAATGAGAACCGAGATTGAGATTGGCGCTATGAGCACTTAGGGACCAGCACTGGCATCGGAACCAGCACCGAGACTGTGATTTTAATCATGAGCACTCTGCGAGCAGCACCAGAACCAGCACCGAGAATGAGACTGGCACTATTACCATCTGGGGACAGCAGCGGAACCAGAGCCAGCACCAAGACTGAGATTGTCACTATGAGCACTCTGGGAGCAGCACCGGCACCAGAACCAGCTTTGTGACTGAGATTGACACTATTACAAGACCGGGACCGGCACCGTCACTGGAACCAGCACCGAGAATGAGACTGGAAATATGAGCACTCTGGGACCAGCAGGAGCACCGGAACCAGCACGGAGACTGAGATTGGCACTATGAGCACTCTGCGACCAGCAACGAAACCCGAGTGGTTACTGAAACTGGCACTATTAGTACTATGGGACCAAAGCCAGAACCAGAACCTGCACCGAGACTGAGATTGGCACTATGAGCACTCTGGGACCAGCACCGGAACCAGAAACAGCACTGAGACTGATATTGGCACAATGAGGTCTCTGGGACCAGCACCGGCACCAGAGACAGCACTGGGGCTATGATTGGCACGATGAGCAATCTGGGACCAGCACCGAAATTAGCACCGAGACTGAGATTGGCACTATGAGCACTTTTTGACCAGCAATGTAACCAGAACGAGCTCCGAGACTGTGATTTTCACTATGAGCACACTGCGACCAGCACCGGAAGCAGAACCAGCACTGAGACTGAGATTGGCATTATTACCACTCCGGAACCGGCAACGGCTTTGGAACCAGCTTAGAGACTGAGATTGGCACAATGAGCACTCTGTGGGCAGCACCGGCACCAAAAGGGTCACTGAGACTGAGATTGGCACTTATGGCACTCTTGGACCAGCACTGGCACCGGAACTAGCTCTGGGACCAGAACCACTCTGTGAATGTGAATGAGATCAAGACTGAAAACAGAACCAGCACCGAGACTGGAACCCACATAGGAACGGCACTGGGACCAAGACTGAGACCAGCACCAACACTGGGACCAGCACCGGGAGAATTCTGGGACAGGGAGCTGCACAACTCCGGGACTGAGACTGAGAGCGGCAGCAGAACCAGCAGCCTGACTAAGATTGGCCCTTGGAACACTCTGGGACCAGCAATGGCACCAGAACCAGCACCGAGACCTAGAATGGCACTATAACCAATCCGGGAATAGCACAAACACCAGAACCAGCACTGAGACTGAGATTAGCATTATAAACACTCTGGGAAGGAAACTGCACCGGAACCAGCACCGAGCCTGAGACTGGCAATATGAGCATTCTGGGACCTGCCCCAGAACCGGCACGGAGACTGAGATTGGCACTATGACCACTCCGGGACCAGCACCGGCACCGGAATCAGCACCGAGATTAAGATTGGCATTATGAGCACTCTGGGACCAGCTGCGAAACCAGAACCTACACTGAGACTGAGATTGGCAGTATGACCACTCCGGAACCAGCCCTGGCATCGGAACCAGCGTTGAGACTGAAATTGGCATTATGGGCTCTCTGGGACCAGCATCGGCACCAGAACCGGCACCGAGATTGAGATTGGCACAATGAGCACTCTGCGACCAGCACCGGAATCCGCACCGAGACTGAGACTGGCACTATTAGTACTATGTGACCAGCACCGGAACCAGAACCAGCACCGAGTCTGAGATTGGCACTATGAGCACTCTGGGACCAACACCGGCATCGGAACCAGCACTGAGACTGAGAATTTAATTATATGCACTCTGCGCCCTGCACCAGAACCAGCACCGAGACTGAGACTGGCACTATTAGCATTCTGGGACCAGCAGCGTAATAAGAACCAGCACCGAGAATCTGATTGGCATTATGAGAATTCTGGGAGCAGCACCGGAAGCAGAACCAGCACCGAGACTGAGATTGGCATTATGAGCACTCTGGGACCAGCACCAGCACCAGAACAAGCATTGAGACTGAGATTGGCACTATGAGCACTCTGCAACCGGCATCCGAACCCGCACGGATACTGTGACTGGCACTATTAGTACTATGGGAGCAGCACCGGATCCAGAACCTGCACCGAGACTGAGATTGGCACTATGAGCACTATGGGACCAGCACCGGCACCAGAACCAGCACCGAGACTGAGATTGGCACTATGAGCACTCTGGGACCACCACAGGCACCGGAACAAGCACAGAGACTGAGATTGGCACTATGAGCGTTCTGGGACCAGCACCATCATCGGAACCAGCAAGGAGACTGAGATTGGTACTATGAGCACTCTGGGACCAGCAACAGAATCAGTACTGCGACAGAGATTGGCAATATGAGAATTCTGGGACCAGCACCGTCACCTGAACCGGAAACGAGACTGAGATTGGCACTATGAGCAGTCTGGGACCATCACCGAAATTAGCACCGAGACTGAGATTGGCACTAAGAGCACTTTTTGACCAGCAATGTAACCAGAACGAGCTCCGAGACTGTGATTTTTACTATGAGCACTCTGGGACGAGCACCGGCACCAGAACCAGCACTGAGACTGAGATTGGCATTATTACCACTCCGGGACTGGCAACGGCTTTGGAACCAGCTCCGAGACTGAGATTGGCACAATGAGCACTCTGTGAGCAGCACCGGCACCGGAAGGGGTACCGAGACTGAGATTGGCACTTATGGCACTCTTGGACCAGCATTGGCACCGGAATCAACTCTGGGACCAGAAACACTCTGTGAATGTGAATGAGAGCAAGACGAGCTGTGGAACCAGAACCAGCACTGCGACTGAGATTGGCAGTATGACCACTCCGGAACCAGCACTGGCACCGAAACCAGCGTTGAGACTGAAATTGGCACTATGAGCACTCTGGGATCAGCACCGGCACCAGAACCAGCACCGAGACTGAGATTGGCACAATGAGCACTCTGCGACCAGCACTGGAATCCGCACCGAGACTGAGACTGGCACTATTAGTACTATTTGACCAGCACCGGAACCAGAACCAGCACCGAGACTGAGATTGGCACTATGAGCACTCTGGGACCAGCAACAGAATCAGCACTGCGACAATTATAGGCACTATGAGAACTATGGGACCAGCACTGGCACCTGAACCAGCACCGAGACTCAGATTGGCACTATGAGCACTTTGGGACCAGCATTCGGACTAGAACAACTCTGAGTCTGTGACTGAGACGCAGACTGAAATCAGAACCGGCACCGATATTGGTACCCATAAAAACTGGCACTAGCACCAAGACTGAAACCAGCACCAACACTGGGACAAGCACCGTTAGAATTCTGGGGCTGGGAGCGGCACAACTCCGGGGCTGAGACGGAGATCAGCACCAGAACCAGCACCGAGATCTAGATTGGCACTATGACCGCTCCGGGAAGAGCACCAGCACCAGAACCAGCACTGAGGTTGAGATTGGCACTATGAGCACTCTGGGACCAGCACTGGAATGAGAACCGAGACTGAGATTGGCAGTATGACCACTCCGGGACCAGCACCAGCACCGGAACCAGCACCGAGACTGTGATTTTAATTATGAGCACTCTGCGACATTCACCAGAACCAGCGCCGAGAATGAGACTGGCACTCTTACCATTCTGGGGACAGCAGCAGAACCAGATCCAGCACCAAGACTGAAATTGTCACTATGAGCACTCTGGGACCAGCACCGGCACCAGAACCAGCATTGAGGCTGAGATTGACACTATTACCACACCGGGACCGGCACCGTCACCGGAACCAGCACCGGGGCTGAGACTGGCAATATGAGCACTCTGGGACCAGCACGGGCACCGGAACCAGCACGGAGACTGATATTGGCACTATGAGCACTCTGCGACCAGCACCCGAACCCGCACGGATACTGTGACTGGCACTATTAGTACTATGGGACCAGCACCGGAACCAGAAGCAGCACCGAGACTGAGATTGGCACAATGAGCACTCTAGGACCAGCACCAGAACCAGCACCGAGATTGAGATTGGCTCTATGAGCAGTCAGGGTCCAGCACCGGCACCGGAACCAGCACCAAGACTGAGACTGGCACCATGAGCACTATGGAACCTGCCCCAGAACCGGCTCAGAGACTGAGATTTGGACTATGATCACTCTGGGGCCAGCACCGGCAGCGGAATCAGCACCGAGACTGAGACTTGCATTATTAGTACTATGTGACCAGCACCGGAACCAGAACCAGCACCGAGACTGAGATTGGCATTATGAGCACTCTGGGAGTAGCACCGGCTCCGGAACCAGCACAGAGACTGAGATTGGCACTATGAGCACTCTGGGACCAGCATCAAAAGCTGCACCGAGACTGAGATTCGCAGTATGACCTCTCCGGGACCAGCACCAGCACCGGAAGCAGCACCTAGACTGAGATTGGCATTATGAGCACTCTAGGACAAGCTGCGGAACCAGAACCAGCACTGAGACTGAGATTGGCAATATGACCACTCCGGAACCAGCACTGGCATCGGAACCAGCACAGAGACTGAGTCTGGCACTATTAGTGCTATGTGACCAGCACCGGAACCAGAAGCAGCACCGAGACTGAGATTGGCACTATGAGCACTCTGGGGCCAGCACCGGCTCCGGAACCAGCACAGAGACTGAGATTGGCACTATGAGCACTCTGGGATTATCACCGGCATCGGAACCAGCAAGGAGACTGAGATTGGCACTATGAGCACTCTGGGAGTAGCACCGGCTCCGGAACCAGCACAGAGACTGAGATTGGCACTATGAGCACTCTGGGACCAGCATCAAAAGCTGCACCGAGACTGAGATTCGCAGTATGACCTCTCCGGGACCAGCACCAGCACCGGAAGCAGCACCTAGACTGAGATTGGCATTATGAGCACTCTAGGACAAGCTGCGGAACCAGAACCAGCACTGAGACTGAGATTGGCAATATGACCACTCCGGAACCAGCACTGGCATCGGAACCAGCACAGAGACTGAGTCTGGCACTATTAGTGCTATGTGACCAGCACCGGAACCAGAAGCAGCACCGAGACTGAGATTGGCACTATGAGCACTCTGGGGCCAGCACCGGCTCCGGAACCAGCACAGAGACTGAGATTGGCACTATGAGCACTCTGGGACTATCACCGGCATCGGAACCAGCAAGGAGACTGAGATTGGCACTATGAGCACTCTGGGACCAGCAACAGAATCAGCACTGCGACAGTTATTGGCACTATGAGAACTCTGGGACCAGCACTGGCACTGGAACCAGCACCGAGACTGAGATTGGCACTTAGAGCACTCTGGGACCAACACTTCCAGGAGAACAAGCACCGAGACCTAGATTGGCACTATGATTGCTCCGGGAAGAGCACCGGTACCAGAACCAGCACTGAGATTGAGATTTGCACTATGACCACTCTGGGCCCACCACCGGTATCGGAACCAGCACAGACTGTGATTTTAATAATATGCACTCTGCGATCAGTAGCAGAACCAGCACCGAGACTGAGACTGGCACTATTAGCATTATGGGGCCAGCAGCGGAATCAGAACCGGCACCGAGAATCAGATTGGCACTATGAGCATCCTGGGACAAGCACTGGAAGCAGAACCAGCACTGAGACTGAGATTGGCAGTATGACCACTCCAAGGCCAGCACCGGCACCGGAATCAGCACCGGGATTGAGATGGGCACTATGAGCACTTTGGGACCAGCACCGGCACCGGAACCAGCACTGCGACTGAGATTGGCACTATGAGCACTCCGGGACCAGCACCAGAAGCTGCACCGAGACTGAGATTGGCAGTATGACCACTCCGGGACCAGCACCAGCACCGGAACCAGCACCGAGACTGAGATTGGCATTATGAGCACTCTGGGACCAGCACCAGAACCAGCACCGAGAATGAGACTGGCACTCTTACCATTCTGGGGACAGCAGGCAAACCAGAACCAGCACCAAGACTGAAATTGTCACTCTGAGTACTCTGGGACCAGCACCGGCACCAGAACCAGCATTGAGACTGAGATTGACAATATTACCACACTGGGATTGGCACCGTCACCGCAACCATCACCGAGACTGAGACTGGCAATGTGAGCACTCTGGGACCAGCACGGGCACCGGAACCAGCACGGAGACTGAGATTGGCACTATGAGCACTCTGCGACATGCACCTGAAACCGCAGGGATCCTGAGACTGGCACTATTAGTACTATAGGACCAGCACTTGAACCAGAACCTGCACCGAGACTGAGATTGGCACTATGAGCTCTCTGGGACCAGCACCAGAACCAGCACCGAGACTGAGATTGCCACAATGAGCAGTCAGGGTCCAGCACCGGCACCGGTACCAGCGCCGAGACTGAGATTGGCACTATGAGCACTCTGGGACCAGCACCGGCACCGGAAATAGCAACGAGACTGAGATGGGCACTGTGAGCACTCTGCGACCAGCACCAGAATTAGCACCGAAACTGAGACTGGCAATATGAGCGCTCTGGGACCAGCACTGGCACCAGAGCCAGCACTGAGACTGAGATTGGCACTATGACCCATTCGCGACCAGCGCCGGGTTCGGAACCATTTCTGAGACTGAGATTGGCACTATGAGCACTCTGGAACCAGCACCGGCACCAGAACCAGCACTGAGATTGAGATTGGCACTATTACCAGTCCGGGACCGGCACCGTCACTGGAACCAGCACGGAGGCTGAGACTGGCTATATGAGCACCCTAGGACCAGCACCGGATCCCGCACCGAGACTGAGATTGGCACTATTAGATCTATGGGACCAGCACCGGAAACAGAACCAGCACCGAGACTGAGATTGGCACTATGAGCACTCTGGGACCAGCACCTGAATCAGCACCGAGACTGAGATTGGCACTATGACCACTCTGGGACCAGCACCTGAACCAGCACCGAGACTGAGATTGGCACTATGAGCCGTCAGGGACCAGCACCGGCACCGGAACCAACTCCGAGACTGAGATTGACACTATGAGCACTCTTGGACCAACATTGGCACCGGAACCAGTACCGAGACTGAGATGGCACAATGAGCACTCTGCGACCAGAACCAGAACTAGCACCGAAACAGAGACTGGCCATATGAGCACTCTGGGACCTGCAGCAGAATCAAAACCAGCACCGAGAATCAGATTGGCTCTATGAGCCTTCTGGGATCAGCACCAGCACCGGGTCAAGCACAGAGACCGAGATTGGCACTATGAGCATTCTGGGACCAGCACCGGCATCGGAACCAGCATGGAGACTGAAATTGGTACTATTAACACTCCGGGACCGGCATCAGAATCAGCACCGAGCCTGAGACTGGCCATATGAGCACTCTGGCACCACCACCGACACCGGAACCAACACCGAGACTGAGATTGGCACTATGAGCACTCTGGGAAAAGCACTGGCACCGGAACCAGCTCTGCGACTAGAACCACTCTGTGGCTGTGACTGAGACCAAGACTGAAATCAGAACCAGCACCGATATTGGTACCCATATAGAACTGACACTGGGACCAATACTGAGACCAGCAACAACACTGGGACCAGCACAGGGAGAATTCTGGGATTGGGAGTTGCACAACTCTGGGACTGAGAATGAGAGCGGCAGCAGAACCAGCAGCCTGACTAAGATTGGCACTTGGAACACTCTGGGACCAACAATGGCACCAGAACCAGCACCGAGACCTAGAATGGCACTATAACCACTCCGGGAATAGCACAACCACAAGAAAAAGCACTGAGACTCAGATTAGCATTATAAAAACTCTGGGAAGGCACCTGCACCGGAACTAGCACCAAGATTGAGATTGGTATTATGAGCACTCTGTGACCAGCTGCGGAACCAGAACTAGCACTGAGACTGAGATTGGCAGTATGACCACTCCGGAACCAGCACTGGCATCGGAACCAGCATTGAGACTGAAATTGGCACTATGGGCACTCTGGGACCAGCACCGACACCAGAACCGGCACCGAGACTGAGATTGGCACAATGAGCACTCTGCGACCAGCACCGGAATCCGCGCCGAGACTGATACTGGCACTATTAGTACTATGTGACCAGCACCGGAACCAGAACAAGCTCCGAGACTGAGATTGGCACTATGAGCACTCTGGAACCAGTCCGGCACCAGAACCAGCACTGAGATTGAGATTGGTCCTATGTGCACTCTGGGGCCACCACCAGCATCGGAACCAGCACTGAGACTGTGATTTTAATTATATGCACTCTGCGACTAGCACCAGAACCAGCACCGAGAATCAGATTGGCACTAGTAGCATTCTGGGACCAGCACCGGAAGCAGAACCAGCACCGAGAGTGAGATTGGCACTATGAGCACTCTGGGACCAGCACCGGTACCAGAATGAGCATTGAGACTGAGATTGGCACTATTACCACTCCGGGACTGGCACCGTCACCGCAACCAGCACCGAGACTGAGACTGGCAATATGAGCACTCTGGGACCAGCACGGGCACCGGAACCAGCACGGAGACTGAAATTGGCACTATGAGCACTCTGCGACCGGCATCCGAATCCGCACGGATACTGAGACTGGCACTATTAGTACTATGGGACCAGCACCAGATCCAGAACGTGCACCGAGTCTGAGATTTCACTATGAGAACTCTGGGACCAGCACCGGCACCAGTACCAGCACCGAGACTGAGATTGGCACTATGGGCACTCTGGGACCAGCACCGGAACCAGGACCAGCACCGAGACTGAGATTGGCACTTATGGCACTCTTGGACCAGCACTGGCACCGGAACTAGCTCTGGGACCAGAACCACTCTGTGAATGTGAATGAGAGCAAGACTGAAAACAGAACCAGCACCGAGACTGGAGCCCACATAGGAATGGCACTGGGACCAAGACTGAGACCAGCAACAACACTGGGACCAGCACCGGGAGAATTCTGGGACTGGGAGCCGCACAACTTCGGGACTGAAACTGAGAGCGGCAGCAGAACCAGCAGCCTGACTAAGATTGGCCCTTGGAACACTCTGGGACCAGCAATGGCACCTGAACCAGCACCGAGACCTAGAATGGCACTACAACAACTCCGGGAATAGTACAAACACCAGAACCAGCACTGAGACTCAGATTGGAATTATAAACACTCTGGGACGGCACCTGCACCGGAACCAGCACCGAGACTGAGACTTGCACCATGAGCACTCTGGGACCTGCCCCAGAACCGGCACGGAGACTGAGATTGGCACTATGACCACTCCGGGGTCAGCACCGGCACTGGAATCAGCACCGAGATTGAGATGGGCACTATCAGCACTCTGAGACCAGCACCAGAAGCAGAACCAGCACCGAGACTGAGATTGGCACTATTACCACTCCGTGTCCGGCAACGGCTTTGGAACCAGTTCCGAGAACGAGATTGGCAAAATGAGCACTCTGTGAGCAGCACCGGCGCCGGAACCAGTCCAGAGACTGAGATTGGCACAATGAGCACTCTGTGACCAGCACCGGCACCGGAACCAGCACTGAGACTGAGATTGGCACTATTGGCACTCTTGGACCAGCACTGGCACCGGAACTAGCTCTGGGACCAGAACCACTCTGTGAATGTGAATGAGAGCATACTGAAAACAGAACCAGCACCGAGACTGGAACCCACACAGGAATGGCACTGGGACCAAGACTGAGACCAGCACCAACACTGGGACCAGCACTGGGAGAATTCTGGGACTGGGAGCCGCACAACTCTGGGACTGAGACTGAGAGCGGCATCAGAACCAGCAGCCTGACTAGGATTGGCACTTGGAACACTCTGGGACCAGCAATGGCACCAGACCCAGCACCGAGACCTAGAATGGCACTATAACCACTATGGGAATAGCACAAACACCAGAACCAGCACTGAGACTCAGATTGGCATTATAAACACTCTGGGACGGCACCTGCCCCGGAACCAGCACCGAGACTGAGACTGGCACCATGAGCACTCTGGAACCTGCCCCAGAACTGGCACGGAGACTGAGATTGGCAGTATGACCACTCCGGGGCCAGCACCGGCACCGGAATCAGCACCGAGATTGAGATGGGCACTATGAGCACTTTGGGATCAGCACCGGCACCGGAACCAACACTGCGACTGAGATTGGCACTATGAGCATTGTGGGACCAGCACCAGAAGATGCACTGAGACTGATATTGGCAGTATGACCACTCCGGGACCAACACCAGCATCGGAAACAGCACCAAGACTGAGATTGGCATTATGAGCACTCTGGGACCAGCTGTGGAACCAGAACCAGCACTGAGACTGAGATTGGCAGTATGACCACTCCGGAACCAGCACTGGCATCAGAACCAGCGTTGAGACTGAAATTGGCACCATGTGCACTCTGGGACCAGCACCGGCACCAGAACCAGCACCGAGACTGAGATTGGCACAATGAGCACTCTGCGACCAGCACTGGAATCCGCACCGAGACTGAGACTGGCACTATTAGTACTATGTGACCAGCACCGGAATCAGAACCAGCACCGAGACTGAGATTGGCACTATGAGCACTCTGGGACCAGCAACAGAATCAGCACTGCGACAGTTATTGGCACTATGA